>NW_017276629.1:967626-1004622 GCF_001594065.2 Cyphomyrmex costatus | reverse complement strand
GGCGGCGGCGGCGATAGTGGTGCTACGAGGCGGTGGTGAAAAGAGGGTTGCGACGCAGGGTTACAGCGCGCGCCAGAGAGAGAGTCAGCTTATTTCTATCGATCCTGACGATAGTAGTTCGCAGTGGCCGCCTCGGCGGCGCGGCGCATGGCGACACGATACGGCGCGGCGGCGACTACCTATGTTCCGAGGCCTTTAATCCGTCGCGACGCCCCCAACCGACGTCGGAACGTCGCTGTTGGTTCGTGATCGAAAGAGAGCAGAGAACGGAGAGAGAGAGAGAACCAGCAACAACGTCGCGCCAGCTGGTCCAAAGGATTGCGCGTCATTTCGCCCTCTCTCTGCATCTTTCTCTCCTTCTTGCTCTTCGTTCACCACTGTTCTCTTCCCGTATTCGCTATCGATCAACCTGCACGATCGACCACAATCACGTGTCCGGATGTTCGCCGATACGCGCTAACCATCGACAAGGGTGCATCGAGAGAGACCACTCCTTGATGACAACTCGTCCTTCCGCAGCGAAACCGCAGTGGCATTACGTCATTGTTCCATTTATTCCGCGCTGCGAAGGAACAGGTGCGCGTTTTACAACACGTCTTCAAGTGCGTGAGTGCGAATAGATTGAGAATCAGCGCAACCATCTGTTCGTTCGTTCAGATAAATCGTGTGATGTTTGTTGCGATCAGAGAATGAAGAATCAGACATGGTGAATAAGAAATTGACCGTGTGCTTGTTTGTTAACGAAATCGAGTGCGTATTGACATAGACGCGTGTGGGACGAGGTATACGAGACGCTATTTTCACTAATATTTGTCTTGATGATGAAATGGGAAGAGTGGAGCGCTCTAGGAACGGGGGATGCAGTTCAAATGGTATGAGAGAGTATATACGGTACATATTGCATTAGGCGGAATTGTGCGCTCTTAAAGTAGATCGTAAGTTATAAAGTGGGAAAAACGAAAAACGGTTTAAGAGTTGACAGTAAATAGTAATTTGTGCGATTGCTGCACAATCTTTCCAAGTATAAAAGAGATGAAAGTAGAGACGAATATATGTACCAGTTATACATATATATAGCATTTCAGAACCAGGGGCGTAACTGACTTGAATTCATTAAAACGATGAAAGAATTCTTAATAAACATAAATTTATAAATACTAATTGTTTTTCAAGTGCCTTTAGCTTGACCTATTTTACAAGTTAAATTCTTTGTAGGCTTGTAAAAATATAGAATCTTCGGTATCTTGACAGTTCGAGGCATTTGATAACTTATATTTTTATTCATATGTATGAGTTTCGCTTACATTTTCAATATTGATTAGTATTATTATTTAGTGAAGACTTTCTGAAGTGTGTATTGAATGGCAACTCCGATTTGAACATCCGCTTTAAATGTAGGTATTCAATCCGAAGTTACCTATAACGTTGATATTTAACTCTTACAAATTCATATGACGATTTTCCTGTTCTTTATTATACGATGAGTCGTTCGTATCTGGATTAATTTTCATCGCTTAAAAGTATACAAAAATTTTTAAGTTTTCGCATATACTTTAACATCTTTAGAAAGTATGTATAAGGTTATGTATTAAAAAAGAAGAATAAAGAACATTATTTATATATAGTAAGATATTCCTAGTATTTCAAAGAAAAGAAATGCGCAGAATACACAACTGAGATTCTATCGTAACCACAATTGTAAGTACTTCAATTATCTTTGTAATTCTCTATATATGTCTAATACTTGTTTCTAACAATGTAGATTAACTATAATCTTAGTTTAACTTACCCTTGTCTTTTTCTAGTTCCATAAATTAGAAAGGAATAAAGAAGTTAAACCAAAATTAAAATTAATCTTAATTGGTAGAAATGGATATATAAATTATACGAACGAGTTATAAAATGGAAAGCTGAATATTTTTTGAAAATAATTTGTTTAGTAGATTATTCTCGTATTCTCTTTATTCTCAAGATTTTTATTTGTTTTTACAAGATTTATGTTAGCTAATTTTATGTCAATGTACATTTCTATAAATTAATAATTTCACGCCTATCTATATAACATATAATGACATCTATTGTAGATATTTACGATAAAAGATTACTTGATATTATTTCACGATTTTGAATCATTCTCGCGTACACTAGATAATGTTTATTGCATCATAAGATGAAACAATCAGATTCCTAAATTGTAGAAAGATCTCAAGTTGTTTTATGATTTATTTATTGTCGTAAAGTATTTACGAGCGCAAGATATACTTCCCCTTTAGGTATTGCGCAATATCGCGATATGTCCTGGAAAATCTGTTTCCTGCGACAACACACCCGTCTCGCGAAAGGGGGTCGGCACGCGTTGCGAATAATGCGAATACGTATAATTAAAGCCTCGAATCGAGAGCACACGATAATACGATCCGTGCCGCGGACATAACTAGTTAGTAACACGCGTCAACGTCAACGCGCGTGTCGGACTGACGGAAACATATGCTGCGGACGTCTACGCGCATCCGGCGCGCATTCCTCCACCACGCAGAGGCACGTAAATCCCCGTTTAGCGCGGGCCAATCGTAACGGAGGATTTCGAGAATGCGATGGATGGACCGATTCGACAAGCGTGTCAATCACCGAATGACCTAATGAATTATAGACGTGATAAGAAAATTATACCCATTATTTCTTTCATGTATGGAAATATTCGTTACAATCAGACTTTTTATCAGATATTTTCTATTATCTGTGTTGGAGTTATTAGCAAATGATAAATGATAAATCTAAACTGAAAAAGCTCTGTTTAGCAATTATATTGTATACAGTATCACACGAAAATCTTAAACATTATATTAAAGATAAAATTAACTGAATAATTTCTTTTTTTTAACATTTTCTAATGATAATAAAAAATAATTGTTAAATTTAATGCCACGGTTGTTATTCTTTTATTATTAATGTTACAGTAGAAGAAGAAATGTGTTGTAAATGAAAATTGGAATGATGGCTATATCGTTTCGATCTATCGAAATAAATGGATAATAATGTCAAAGAGACGTTTTCCTGAGACGTGTCAGACTATCCGATCTCTTTTGTAGGATACTATTCTTTTTATTGCCAGCAAGAAGAGAGACTCATTGATATTTACGCTAAATATACGTGCCATTTTTTTACGCATGTATAATAATACAAAAAATTAATATTAAAGTGACGTAACAATATATTTTTTTATATTGATATTTTAAAATATTAATATTCTATTAATATTTTCAAATGTCAATATAATATTATTTTATGAAAATATTTTAACAATGATTATAATGTTTGATCTGTATGAAACATGATTACTATACATATAAGTAATAGATATTCCGATCCGAATATCGAGCATCACGCGTGCAACAAGAGTCCGTTAAGATAAGCGAAAGGTGAACAGCCGGATGCGCTCGTGGTTGTCTCTCGCGAGCTGGTAATATGAACTTAACTTGTGTCCCCGCTGGCAGCGTACCAACCGTTAATTCGAGGTCTTCGTTAACATGAGCAAGAGAAAGCGTCGAGTGGTTACGCCTCGAGGTTGCATACAGGTCACTAGCAGGAATCTTCATGTTACGTACCATACGACCCGACGATGATGATGACGTGTAATCTTCGTAATTTCGCCCCTCGAAAGAACCTCGCACTAATTACATGGAAAATTGGGTTCTGGTGAAATGAGTTGGTTTTCACAAATATGTATTATAGCTTTATGTGGTGAACCAAAAATGTTATATATACATGGTTCAAATAAGTGCTAGTTCTTGAACTGTACAAGTATATCAAAATATAAAATTTTATTATTATAATTAAAAAACAAACTTATAATTTGTATTTGCAGAAGTACTTTTTGATAAATCATATGCTAAAAAAAAAACTATTAATTATTCAGCTTTATATCTATGACATCTTATTATAAACTATTATACATTATATGTGAAAACGAATATTTCATTGGGACTAAATTTTGCATATAATTAGTGCGAAGTTTATTAATTATATGGAAAATTAGGTTCCGGTGAAATAAATCAGTTTTCATACACGATTGTAGCTTATTAAACATAGAAAATTAGGTCCCGGTGAAATGAGATTGCAACTCATTGCACCGAGACCTAATTTTCTATATTTAGTGCGGTCTTTCAACGAATACCTAACGATCCACAGCAAACATGTCCATAAATAAAGGGCTTTCAAACGGCGATAAAGGTATAACGCAAATGTCGCGTTACGTTTGAAAAATTATTCTCTTACTTTTTTGTTATTATCGAACATAGTAGAGCTGACGCCAGAGAATGGCTGAGGGACTTTTTCTAGCTTGTGTGTTAGTAAATCTCCATGAATTGATTTCTTTAGTTTGTTTATGTCTGCGTATATGTGCAAGAGCGTTAAGCACATTCATGGTGTATATGTATAAGGATTAGTATCCCGCCGACTTGATTACCCGAATGCGTAAGCGCTTACGTAGGACGTTTCATTGATCGACACGCTTTTGCGTCATACTCATGCCGTTTACACGAATTTGTATATGATCATCGTTATTGAACTGTTGACATTTACGATACCAGAAAGCGACTGCGAAAGATGATTTCATTGGCCTTTTAAAATAAATGATCTTCGTGATTACATTTTGGTTGGTCGCTATTTACAGTTCTTATTTTAGAACTGTCTTAAGTAATAATATTTTATTTTAAGATATTAATACGGCTGTATGTGATTAATTTGTTATCTAAAATTATATACTTAAGACAGTTTTAAACAAGAACCGACCTTTGTCTTTCATTTTTAAAACATTAATAATGTTAATAATCTTTATTGCAATGTATACAACAATAGTTAATTACAAAGCTGAAAGACGAAAAGAAATACAAAAGATAATATAGTGCACGTAAATGATGAAGCTCCGACAAGACTACTGCTATGAAGACTATCCAGTAACAAAAGTAGAATGTTACAAAAATAAGCAAAAGTAAAAAAATAGAGTAATATTGAATATAATTAATTCGTATTTACGATGTGTTTTCATTATAAAATTAGATAATAAACTATATTGAGAAATTTGTCAACAATTTCATTCTCTACAGAAAATGCGGTTGATAAAAATTTCACAATATTTAAAGTTGTGATTTCGAAATTTATTGCGACTTGGTCCAATTCGTAATACCAAATTTCTCGTCGATCCTTAACGTTATTTTATGGAAATTCCCAAATTTCTTCATCAAAATTTATTTCATTTAATCGTACGAAGATAAATTTGTGCAGAATAGTTCAGTACATAGTTATGATGCCATCATTTGTGCATGTCCTCGCATTATGCGTCTCGTTACGGCGAAGTACATTTCAAATTCGCGAAAACTGCGTGGCATGATGAATTTCCCGACCGGTCTTCTAGTTAACGTGATAATCGCGTCTATAAGAATCCTGGGGAAAATTTACATTTTGATTCGCGATTAAAATGCAAGTGCGTTGACACGCGATACGTATCTAGGCGTAAATCTTAAATTGAGAACGTCCACGCTTGTCTATGATTTATAAATATTTATAAATTAATTTATCCTTGGTGCTCTTGAGATGCAGTAGAAATTAAATTAATTGACTTACATATGTAATCTCAGTATATCTTATAAAAATGCACATACATTATCCAATTGTTAATAATAATTGTTGCAGCAATTTCACATTTCTAGGAATATTATTAATGTTAACGTAACATGGTCCATCTCTTTTTTTTTCCAGGGAAGTTCGAACCGTCGTATTAAATAAAGGCTCTCCTGGTCTGGGTTTTAACATCGTTGGTGGTGAAGATGGTGAAGGCATCTTTATTTCGTTTATTCTAGCCGGAGGTCCGGCCGATCTCAGTGGTGAATTACGCAGAGGCGATCAGATATTGAGCGTTAATGGTATCAATCTCCGAACAGCCACCCACGAGGAGGCCGCCGCGGTTCTCAAGGTGAGATCTTCGATTTTGTTTGTTATTATAATATTTAAACAATAAGTAATCGTCGCGGAATTCAACAACTTTTAGTGCTTTTCAGCAAGAGACATAGTGTATGTATATAACACAGTGATAATTTCATCTTCGTTTAATATCGGCAAAAAGTAAAAATCTAATGATTTACTGTATTGCACTGTGTCTCATCTGTATCTCTTCTGAAAAGTGTCTTTTAACTTCGGTAAAAGATTATAACGACAAAAGATTAACATGTTAATAAAGTTTATTATGAAATTTTTTGCTAACCGAAATTTGAATTAAAATATTAATTGAAAAGTGCTGATTACATGAATATAATAATTTTGATGTATTAATATATTTACAAGTTATATTCTCCAAACAATTTTTTAATTGCGATTAATCGAAAATAATGGATACGGTTTTTTTTTTGTTTACGCGTATTCAGGGTACTAGTCAAACAGTGACGATCGTGGTGCAATACAAACCGGAGGATTACAACAGATTTGAAGCGAAGATCCAGGATCTTAAACAACAAATTTCGCAACAGAATGTAATGACAGGCACCCTCATGAGGACCTCTCAGAAGAAATCACTTTACGTGAGGTATTTAATTATACTTTTGCGATTATCTTTTGATTCGATCATTTGTCGCTCAGAGTTTCAATTTCAAAATCTTTTAATCCTGGGGAATATAGTTATTTGGTGTTTTTATATTTATATCCCCACGGTAAAAAAAATGTGAATTATGTGGATATTGTTCTTTAAACTATTTAGCCTCTTATCTGTTTATTTTGTTTAATATTTGTTTGGTTTCAACTTAGATAATTTTTTTTACGAAAATTGTGAGTAAATCCATATCTATGATGTTTTAAAATGCCAGTAAATCGGAAAACAATAATTTACAATATATTGTTATTGTTAATAGTAATGATTTTAAATAGGATGTAAAGTATTCTCGGTGATCGTTTATGTTATTACAAAATGATTACTTTTGTTATTATTATTACACAATTAATTAACATAACCAATAAGAAAGAAATTGCCTTTAACGGTCGAGCTGGATCTTAAGTGCTATTATAATTCCGTGTGAATTTATGTAGATAAATGTTTTAAGAGACGCCACTCTACGAAACTACCGCAAATATCACGAGTTAAATTGTGTTTGCAATTTAACAATTTTTAATGCTCTTTATGCATCTTAAATCGATCTTAATAATATCGAATAATAAATTAAAAATGATTAATTCTTATTGCGAAAAATATACCTCGGCTGGTAGTCGAACCCGAATCTCTTACATTCTGTGCGAGCGTCCTACCAGTTAGACTACCGAAGCCTTAGTAATATTCTTCGCAATAATCGGTTTAAGTAAGAACAACATCTTTTTCAGGTGACGTAAATAAACAACATTTAAATATTAAATCTTATAGTAATTGTGAGAAACACAACCAATAAGAAATTGCCTTTAACGGTCGAGCTATTAACAATTAATTAACACACAGCATCACGTAATAAATAATTCTGTAGAATAATTCCTGACAGGGAAGACACAGGAGAAACCACACAATAGATTGCGACGTTGACTCGTTCTCTTTATTCCGCCATCTCCCTCTTCGTTATTTCTCCCTCGTTCCTCGAGCGCGACGAGATGATATCGAAATCGTGCTAATCAATAATCGATAGGGATCGACGGGCCGCAAGCGCGCCACAATTCATATAAAATACGAAGGTAAATAAGGACGATATTTTTTTCCTCAATAGAGCGTTGTTTGATTACGACCCCAATAAAGACGATGGTTTGCCGAGCCGCGGCTTGGCGTTCCGTTATGGCGAGATCTTGCACGTGACGAACGCTAGTGACGACGAATGGTGGCAGGCGAGAAGAGTCACCCCACAGGGCGAGGAAGAAGGTCTAGGTATAATACCCTCGCGTAGGCGATGGGAACGCAAGCAGCGTGCCAGAGACCGTTCTGTCAAGTTCCAGGGGCACATGCCGGTCATTCTTGATAAGGTGAGTGAAACAGGAATTTCTGGAAGCTCCTAATTTCTTCGAAAATGACGAAAAACTACAAATTATAATACAATTATATAATGTATTATTATTATTTAGGAAGATTATACAAATATAGCTCTTTCTAAAAATTGTATATATTTGTAATATATTTGTACTCTAAAAAGTAAGTGATATTCGAAAAAATCATATCATAAAAATGAAAAGTTTAAGCCGTGTTCAAAAAAGGATACTCAAAAATTTACACCGTTTTATCTAATAATGATATATTTCCATGAAAAGTAACTGATATATTATTAATTAAAGGTGCCAGTACAAAGTGAACATTCATAAATTGTTCGAGCGACATTTGATCTGCGCGCGGGGCGGTGAGGTGAGGGGGACAGCGGAAGGCTGAGGCGATTCGAAAATCGGCCGAAAGTTGCATACACTTTATGTATGGTATGTTCACTTTGTACTGGCATCTTTAATTAATAATATATCAGTTACTTTTCAAAGTAATATATTATTATTAGACAACGGAAGGCGGAGGCGATTCGAAAATCGGCCGAATGTTACATACAATTTATGAATGTTCACTTTGTACTGGCACCTTTAATTAATAATATATCAGTTACTTTTCATGGTAATATATCATTATTATTATATTTAATTATATAAAAATTATCATATTTATAATTTCAAATTTTTACACAAACATTATTTTAATTTTGCTTTTATAATATATGGTTCTCTTTAAATATCATAAATATTTGATAAAATTGTTTCTCTCATGAATAAATTTATTAATATATACAAAACTAAATAAAATTTATGATTTGTTGACTACATCGCAGAAAACTTGTTGATTTCAGCAATCAACTCTAGACCGAAAGAAAAAGAATTTCTCGTTTAGCAGGAAGTTCCCCTTCATGAAGAGCAAAGACGATAAATCCGAGGATGGCTCCGATCAGGAACGTGAGTGTCTAGAATGTGATTGTTATTTTCTTTTCCCTCCTGCACGTTCTGTGCATGTTCTAATCCATATTTACTGTGTTTTAATGTTTTCTCGTATGTATTCGCCTATATACTCATATCGTGCGATTTAACCGCTGAATTACGAAGTTATTCCCTATCCTCGGGCTACAGTCTTCGCAATCGATGGGTTCAATTTTGTATTAATAATTAATAGTTTTCTTAATAATTCCACGTCCTGCAGCAAACTTGGAAAATTTAATCGAGAACGTTATAGTATTATATAAAATGTGACAGTAGAAAACTATTCTTCTAGTAAAGCAACTTTCCGCGTCTATTCTACGATATTCTCTAA
Organism: Cyphomyrmex costatus; assembly: GCF_001594065.2. Taxonomy (NCBI): domain Eukaryota; kingdom Metazoa; phylum Arthropoda; class Insecta; order Hymenoptera; family Formicidae; genus Cyphomyrmex; species Cyphomyrmex costatus. The sequence goes on along the minus strand of NW_017276629.1, from coordinate 995,330 downwards.
TATCATCAGTAGTTACGTAAACATTTAATACGTATACAATTTCTTTCATAATTATAGTATCATTGTAAAAATGAATTCTTCAAGATTTCATAACGCGCAATTTTAAAAAGAGTTGTAATCAAAGTCGGTACATAATATAATTTTCCATGCAAAAATCGAAAATTTTTATTTGAGCAAGTAAAATCATTGATTAAAGTCCCAACTTCCGGTGCGATGAGCCCCGATCAGACACGCCCAAGTCCCGAATGAGCTTGTGTGTTTTACAATGTGAAAACGTGACATGTGTTTTGTTTTGCCTGCTTGTGTAGGAACGCCCACCACACCTGAGAATGAGAACGATCCCACCCGTAAGTATTTTAATTAGACATGTAATAAGCTCTGTAAATATGCGCTTTCGCCATTTTACACATGCAATGACGTCAACAGTGACGCAGTTTTAAAGTACACACCAAAATACGAGATTTGGGATGAATTTTGATGATATATTAAGCTAAAGACTAATTACGTACATGAAAAAAAAAACGATTCTATTAAAGTATCTAAAAATTTAATTAGAAACTTGAAAATAATTTTGTTTAGACTATTAAAATAATTATGTAAGATGCTCAAACTAGTTGCTAAAATATTAAAACTTTTGCAGCGTCGTCATTAAGTCGTTATTAAGCGTTCTGTGTTAATTATTTTGATAGTCCATCAAAATTATTGTCAGATCAATATATAATCTAATTAAATTATATATTTTTAGCAAATCATTCTCTCTCTCTTTCTTTCCATGTATAATTTAAAGAAATATTTTTATTTTAATTCTTTTTTCTTATATTAAAAGAATGGTTTCGGGGATGCATCTAAATATTTAGTTAGATACAGATATGAAAATAATTTTGTTGGATTACTAGAATAATTATGTGTGACGCTCAAGTTGGTTGCTAGAATATCAAAATTTTTTGGAGTCTTGCTTATCATGGTTGAATTTTCTACACAAATACTTTCATAATCCAACAAAATTATTTTTAAATCCGTATTTAACAAAAGATTTTTAGATATTTCAGCAAAATCATTTCTTTTTTTTGCACAATGAAGTAAATTGTTAAGGTATAAAGGCCAAAAATTGATAATGCATAGTCTTGTTTGATCGTAATAAAAGAAATTATTTGTTTATAGTATTTTTTAAATGTAATTCGCTTTATCTTGGATCGAAATCGAGTTTTGGTCGAGATTGAATCTCACAATGTTGTATCGTACGCGATGTCGCTTGCGGAGAATCACCATGCAGAGCCGCAGCAGCTTCATTTGCGCCCTTCGACCTCGCTTGCGCATGTACACTGCACCTTGAACTTTTCTGCCCCGTGCAGAGTCTCTAGACTAACATCCCGACCGACGCTCTTATCTACGCTCTCGACTCCGCTTCTAACTTTCGGCTTTTCATTATTAAAGGTTCACAGGTAGTCCATAGAAACGGTCCAGCACGGTAGAGCGATGTTCCTCTCAGACAGTAGTAGTTCACATTTTCTTCTTTCTCTTTTTCATTTTTTTATTTTCTTCCTCAAAAAATAATATACATGATAAAAACGCATTCCATTCATTTCAAAGATCGTGTCACGAAGCACATCATCCTCCATCAGATGTATTCAACAATAGCTCCGGATTGATAAAACAAAAAAAAAAATTGTTTGAAGTACTAGATGCATGTACGTCGCATTGTCATTGTGTTAGATTGAGAAGAAATCTCGTTCTTCGACATGACATAACACGCGATTCGGTGTTCGACCTCGTAATAAACGAGAAGATATACACGCTTCTTACCACTTAGCTGATGGCGAAAGGAAGAGTGTTACAATCTTGAGTTGTACACACAGCTGATACTTTTTTTTTCTTCGTGTTACCCGATGTTTTTCTCAAGCATGAGTGTCTCCGTAGCGAGCGAGACGATTATTCATCGATGTCATGAAAAAAGAATATTTTGATGATACAAACGACGCAGTGTACTTTACGAGTACTTAAACGTAATGCTTTCACAAATAACATGCAACGCATAACATTCCGTGATTACTGCACTAGGGAATTTGCATTCTTCACGAAATACTTAGTTATGACAATTAAATCACGATTTTTAAGGAAGGAATAATTCGGACGATTTAAATCCCCATTCGCGTGTCATTTCTCGAATCTGCAAACACACTTGCATCATGGTTCATCGAATCCATCCCGTGCGTAGCATTGGAATCGCGCGCGCACAGTAGGAGAGAGTTTTCTCGAAAGTCTATAGCGCTTCTAATTAATTCTAGCGGTAATTAACGGTCGCTTATTTAGTACGCAACGTATACTGAAATGTATCAACTTGTTATGTTCTAGCATTCATGCTGTGCTACACCCAGGACGACACTAACACTGAAGGTAATCATGTCTCTCTCTTCTCTCTTCGTTCCCACTCTTTATATCTCGCTATCTTTAGTTCCTCCCTGCCCCTCCCCCTCTCTATTTATCTTTTTCTTTTTCCTCTTTCTTTCTCTCTATATATCTTTCCTACTCTTCCTCACACTGAAGAGATCGTATTGCCTGGGTCAGCCACGCGGGATAATGAATTTTGGTCACGACATTGTTTCACGTTGATTATGCACGTGCTCTGATAGATTAATATAATTAATATAATTAATATCGGTACAAAAATTATGGTAGTATTTATTATTACTTTAACGTTCATTATTTTCTGCAATTTTATTTATCATAAAATGAATGCTAATGTTAACGTTCACGTATATAGTTAGAGAATATGAATTCGGCATAGCACGCTCAAATTTGTTGCAATTATACAACAATAACGCTTCAAAATTTATAATTATAGTATTTGTGAAACGTTCTGACCGAAAATCTCATCCCTTTATTCGTCTATCAGCCTTGCGAGAGATATTGATCACGCTTGCATTCATTTGTCAGCAATAATTCAGCAACCAAATATATATATGATGCCGGGCCTTTATTATACGTCATAGCATATCTATTGTTTTGTTTCAATGGAAGTATGCATATTCATACGAGATGAAAAGGTCAACTCGAAATCTTCATTAGTTAATAATGATGACGTTCGTGCAGTTAAAGCATGTATAAATGTATTTATCCGTGAACATTAATATACACAATATAACGATTGATGACGAATAATACGGTACACGATGTTAAGAATGTAAATTAATACATAAAAAGCAGGTCTCTTTATTTATCTATGGGCCACTTCGATCAACTCCGATTAACTTTAATCGTCGATTAAGGTTAATCAGAGTTGGTCGAAGTGGCCCTATATGTGTTTGCGTATGAATTAGAGAGATTTATCTTATAATATTTAAAATAGAAATAGTATTTGCATAATATGATTTCGAATTGAACTCGAAATACTCGCTGATTATATCATATATCGAGAATTCGTCACAAGCGCATTGTCTATCCGTGAAATTTCACATACGATTTTTTTAGAATTTTCTCATCTTAGGACCTTGATTGTCCGGTACTCTTCCTCCGTCGCCGCTGTCCATTATTCACCTCTCATTCATCACCATTAACATTATCGCCCTTTTATCTCTCTTTATTTTGATCTTTCTCTTTTCTTATTCATTTAAGATTTATCTTGCGCTACAGGGAGTAGAGAAATTTTGTTTCGCGTTCAGCTGCCGTATATGGAGGAACTCACGTTAGTTTATCTGGAAAAGGAGGCCGACGAGCCCAATGACGAGCTTAGTAAGTCGTAGCCGAGAGCAAATGTGTGAACCGTATATTGTGAGCGCATTGCGCGCACACAAAGAGTCGATTTGTTCCTCTAGGAAACTAACGCAGATCGCAGATAATTGTAACCCTGTCAACGGGTGATTATCCTAAAAAAATATTCGTAAAGATGAATAACTGAATAATGTTGTTTGCAATCCCTATGTCAGCTAACGATCTTTGATATTTTCCGATCTATTAATACTTCCGCTCTTACGCAAATTGGTCGTGGATAGAGATTCTCAAGTAAGAGAGATTGGATATTATTCGTTAGATCTGTACTATTTTTTAGAACGTATCTAAGATAGAATAAGATATCCACACATCTCATTTTATCTTATTCTGAAGCCAATAAGGCAAATGAGAGTACGGCGCGATAGTCAGTATGCGAAGTAATAAAGTAAGAAATTTTATTATTTCTTTATTCCATAATTAATGATGTAATTAATTGCACGTTTCGATTCTCTTTTGAAGTCCTCTGCAAATACAAAAAGAAATGTGTGTGTCTCTTGTTTGTACATCAAATTTGAGTCATCAACAAATTTTTATTCTTAAGCGTTCTGAAAAATATGGCGGACCAATTGAAAATTGTCTAAACAGTGTCCAATTTCTCACTTAAAGATCTCTAAACGTGGATCAAAGTTGCCGCGATTCTATAAGATAGATATAATTTGACAGTTGGGGAGAGTAACGTGTCAATATTCTCATTGTGTTTCCGCTACTATCGATTTTACATTATCTTGCGATGTGCAATGTCGCGAGTTAACACAACCATCCGTCGATCTCTACAACTTTTCTACAAACTTTTCACTCTTTTATTTTCCGACGATAAAACTCACGATCGAAATTGAAAAGCAATCGCGAGTACAATACGCCGGTTTAAGGAACCAATCGAGAAACGTCTGTCTCCTTCGACATTCGTTAATTTTCTCCAGGCTTCTCTTCGCGATAAATTACTAACGAGACGCGCGCCCCGCGCACAATTGAAACGGCCGAGCAACATGCTTCTCTCTATCACAACCTGTTTTCTCGTTTTCTTTTCTTTTCGCCGCTCTCTACCTCCTCTTCTTCGATCGTAGAACCTGTAGACGTTAACAACAGCAGAACGCAATTAGAACGCTCAAATAGACGAAGAAATTGTGTCACTTCTTCTCGTCGCGTTGGAAACACATTGACGTGCTGCTCTTCCTCACACTTGCGCGAAAGTTCCGGACCACGTATTCGATTATCGCAATTGGAACCCGAGAAGAAGCGACATGGTCACATTAATATCGAGTTCGTAACATGTGTTAGCGGCGCGCGGTATTGATTACAAATGGGAACTCCAACTTTTCTCTATCTATCTCTTTCTCTACCTCTCCTTCTTTCTTTTTTTTAGTCAAGTATTAGTTTATAGTCGCTATACGTACTAACGCCACTTATGCACCTCTGACGTCTCTGGATCGCTTAAATTTTCTAGTCATTAAGAGGTACAGCTTGCCTTCTGCTTTCGATTTCGCCCGAACGCTGAGAGCATGCTCGTCCGACGAGAGAAATGTGTACTTGTCCGAAATGCCAGTGAGCCAAGAGCCGGGGTGTCCGCTTGAGACAGTTGAAGGACAGTTGTCACTGGACGTGACCGATCTATCGAGTCACCAACCAGAGATTGTTTCAAGTGGCTCCCGACGAACGCATATCGCTCTGTGTATAACATTGTCCCGCGTCCGTTTCGTGGAAGTGTCAATTAATCAATGACATCATCGGGGACCGTCATCAGAGAGCCTATCTTTCGGAAGCGGGGTCGCAAGGAGGGCCGCTCGGGTCGTGTTTATTCTCTTCTTAGATGAATGTTCCTGCTTTTTATTTTTCTCTGCTATATCTGAGTGGGCGGACTTGTGCGCTGAAGGTTCGGAGGAGATTGCTTGTAACGATGATGACGAGGCCTCTATCGAGTCTTCGGGAGCGCGTCGCAGAATCGTCCATATACATTTGATTAAACGATTGCAGGCAGCGAAGAGAACGTGCTTTCGTACGAGGCCGTGCAGCAGTTGACGATACAGTATACGCGTCCTGTGATTGTTCTCGGACCACTCAAGGATCGCATCAATGATGATCTCATCTCCGAATTCCCTGATAAATTTGGCAGCTGTGTTCCACGTGAGTTTGACAATCGAATGATGACTAACGATAGAAGTTTTCTTAAGGAACTGTATATCGATCTTCACTCATTTGCCTGCAGACACAACTAGGAGTAGAAGAGAATATGAAGTGGACGGACGAGATTATCATTTCGTAGCGTCGAGGGAACAAATGGAGAGGGACATACAAAATCATTTGTTCATAGAGGCCGGACAATATAACGACAATCTTTACGGAACATCCGTTGCGTCTGTACGAGAAGTGGCTGAAAAGGTATGCATAATTTTAGTAACATAGAATCGATCTTTTATAGAATTTTCTCACATGTTATATTATATAATATTGATGAGGAATCATCACTAAAACTATTTGTAATTATTACTTTTATAGGGCAAGCACTGTATTCTTGATGTGAGTGGGAATGCTATCAAGAGGTTACAAGTAGCACAACTTTATCCTATTGCCATCTTCATCAAGCCAAAATCGGTGGAGTCTGTTATGTAAGTTCAGTAATCGATATTCAATACGCACCAATTTTGTTGTCATTTATTTTGCTAAATTTAGCACTCTTAATTTTACAGGGAGATGAATAAGAGGATGACCGAAGAGCAGGCGAAGAAGACGTACGAGCGTGCTCTCAAGATGGAACAAGAATTTGGTGAATATTTTACTGGTACGTTTACACACATTTACAAAACTTCTATTAAATTACAATAAATTTTATATATAATTTGAGGGAATCTTATACCGATCTCAATAATGTTAAATAACCTATTAAAAACTGTAAATAATTAATTTTTCATTGCGAAAAATATTACCTCGGCCAGGAGTCGAACCCGGATCTCTGACATTCCGTGCAAGAAATATATATATAATATATATGTATATATATATAGATGTATTATGTTTCCCCAACTGATACTTACTTTTCTGACTTGATATATTCACATAAGTGGTCTTGTTTTAATCTTAATATCAATTTTGACAAATAAAATTCGACTAAACTATTATTTTATTATTAAAATGCTCACATTGTAATTGTTGCAAACATTCTAAAGGTAATGCAACTTATTAAAATTAAAATCAAAATTTGAAAAAATCACGAGAGAAATCAGTATTTGACGAATACGCAATTTAAATATTCTTATCGTAATAATTAAATCGCTATATCTTATTTGTAGCCGTCGTTCAAGGAGACACTCCCGAGGAAATCTATGTGAAAGTGAAGGAAGTCATTTCCGAGCAATCAGGACCGAACATCTGGGTTCCCTGCAGGGACCAGCAGCTGTGACGTCCTGCCCCCCACGCTCAGCACAGGCCCAATGCCTGGACCCTGCCACCGAGGCGACAAGCTTAGTTATTCACGATAAATATGATTAAGTGATGCTCTAACATCCTTTCCTTATCCCTTCTTCCCTCCCGTGTCCCATATCCATGTAGCACAAAGTCCCTACTTAAGACGCGTAACACGACGTAAATCGCCGCAGAGAATTTAAGCCGAAAGAATACTTAAAAATCATGGGATACACGATATCATCAACCATTTCCCCGCGAAGAACTGATAAAGTCAGTTGGAATGCGTGATTTATTCTCTTCTAAGTTTAAAATCTAATGAAAGATTGTTAAGAGGGAAATGAGGAAAACTAAGCATTCGGGCGTGCTCATCGTGTTGAATTTTATTGTGACCGATGTTTCTGATAACAAAAAATGACGGAGAGAAATTCGTAACTTTTATCGCATGATCGTCGATTATTCGTGTGTGTGATTGTCTCTAATTTTATTAATTAACCTCGCGAAAGAATTCAGAGGCGTTGTATGTATGTACAATTGCTCGAGAAGATTAGATCGGCGTATGCCGAAACCGAATTGGCGAGCAATTCAAGATGCGAGCGCTTTTTCGGTCATACTCGGGCACGGTATTTTTTAATGTACTTAAGCGCAGTTAGCGCGCCGAGAACGTCGAGCGAATTCGACAAACTCGACTCGAAAAATGGGGGGAACCGCGAATAGGAAAAGAAAACCGTAGCCCCAGCGACGTTGTGTATGTGTTAATGAACCTCACAGGATTAAAAGAAATAGTAAAAAAAAAAGCAGAAAAAAAGAGAAGAGAAACCTCACAAGACAAATCTTTAGATGCTAGATACACGTAACGATATATAATGTTTTGTACAGCTAGATGACTAAGCCAGTAACTGGGTTATGTGCAACATTATATTTGTGGAATGGGCGATGCGAGGAGAGAAGAGAAAAACGAGAGAGAGAGAGAGAGTGAGAGAAAGAGCAAAAAAATACTATTGTAATTTAAATATCACTACTAAATTATTATTATAGTAGGTATTATTGTAAATATATATTAATATACTCGCGTGTATCGAGACGGAGAGGCGTAGTAGGTAAAGATAAGAGTCAAAGAAGAAGAGATAGAGGGAGGGAAGACGAGCCTGACAAGGCTTTTCTTTCACGCGCGTCGGCTTTTCTTTTTCACATACATGATGTCACTCAGCATCGTGAAGAAATAAAGAATTTTCACGCCGATTATTCGCGCTCTCATAAAGCTTCAGCACGAGCGTAGGTGTATGCTGCTCCTTCGTATCTTAAGATATAGTTCTTGGCACCGGATCAGCAGTCGTTGTTGATCATGAGGTCTAGCTTGCACGAGATCTTCAGTGCATCTGGCGGAAGGGGGAAAATCATGCTCGTTAATGTACTTACGATTTCTCTGGAGGAATCGCGAAAGGTGCGAATGGACAAAACTGTAACGGTTCGAAAAGAAAAGAAGACGCAGATACGGCCAATTGAGTTCTATCGTAAAATGAGGACTGCATTCACCGAATAATAAGCGAAGATTTTCTTCATCGATAAACTCACATTCAGAATAAGATTCAATAAAAACAAATCCCATCGCTTGGCCTTCAATCGTTCATCGCGCTACGAGCTCACGATCGCGTGCACTATGCACGATGCTTTGTCCGCTTGCTCCTTCCGTTTCCGTAGCATTAATCATGCGCGAGAAGGTACGATAATTGATTCTCTCAATGAAACACGAGCGGGAAATCGAATTGTTGCAAACACGGGGTGTTATTACGGTAATTTAATTGTAATATAGCCGTGTGTATTGTTGTGATGTGGAAATACGAGTCACGATCACGAAAGACAATGGCGACGTTGAGGATAATGACGATGATGATGAGCCAACTTATTTGGTCGCAACATGCGACGATCATTTCTGTCGCTTGGAATAAAACCGAACGTTTCTTTTTCCTTATTTCGTAGTAACGTTTACTCGCGAGGAATGATAATATTGCGCGGACACGCTTTCGGGCAATTTTTTTCCTATATCGCGAGTTCTAGATTATTATTATTAAGCGCGATTATATCATACGAAATAGAATGAGGTACGAAGCGACGAGCTTCAGCTTGTGCCTGAAAGACAGAAGGCCTGGCTTCTCCGAGTTGAAAGATGTCTGTATCGATGTAAAAGACCGTATATAAAGAGAATAATTACCGCAGATACCTATTATACACCTCTATAGTCTATTTAATAATATTACTTATTAAATTGTCAATCTCATGTTCACCTTGTTTCATCGTTTTTAAATAGTTAATAAACGTTTTACCAATTTTACTACTATGGTTTGTGTATCCCCATCCTACTTTTTCATTCCTTGCTTTTATAGAGGATACAGAAATTATAATTAACAAAGTTATATATTAAATAAAAATAAAAGAATATTCTATTAAAAAAAATAATTTGCTTACATACTTTATAAAAATAACAATTTACTTGGTATAACGTATTTTCAAAATCAATTTTAAGTTAAAAGTTAATTTTTACCTAATTTTTAATATTACATCTTATACATAAAAATAAAAATGTAAGTTTTGTAGTGAAGATATAATAGGAAAAAAAATGTAAAATAATTAAAATTTTGTTACATTTAATATGTATTTTTAGTGTTTTAGCAACTAAATGATTGTGGGGTTAGTAAATAGAAATAAGAGTTTCAGTAAAAATACTCGTTTTTATTACATCGATTGAATAACTCGTTATTGTTATTAGCGAAAAAAAATCACAAATATTTTTTTCTTTATTTAGAAAGTTATTCGTCGGGTCCATCGTGACTCGCTTGTAACGACTACGGCAATGACAATAATAACGGTTTCCTCTTTACACGAATCACAGTAAGACTCTAATTTGTTCATCAGCTTCAACGTTGTTTCGAACTAAATCTCTGAAATAAAATATATATTTGTATATATACATATATTTGTATATATATATATATTTATTTATATTTATATATTTGTTCATATTTTATATATATATATTTGTATATAACTTCTGTTTTTCTTTATCCGCATTAAAGCAGCAGCATTAACACATTTAGAAGTTTTTTTTTTAAATATATAAATACAAGGAGGGCAATAGAAGGGAGAGGCGTTGTGTGAATGTTACACGACTAAGAAAATTTACATCCATCGTTTAACTACTATGTATAATATGGTACAATAAAAAAGCGCGTAGTCATAGATGATGATAGTAGTAATAGTAGTAGTTGTTGTTGTAACAGTAGTAGTAGTAGCAGTAGTAATAGTAGTAATAGTAGTAGTAATAATTATAGTAGTAATAGCAGCAGCAGCAACAGCAGTAGTGATAGTAGCTATAGTCGCAGTAGTGATAGCAGAATAATAGTAAATAATATTTCTCTAGTGGTCGCAACATATATACATACTTAGTACATCTCGTGTCATACAACGTGACTATCTCGAAGTCGGTTAATGCTTTATATTGTACACAAATAGTATACGCTATTATAAACATGTACCGCGTTCTACTTACATTTTAACTACTTAAGAATAAAAGATATAGTACGTACACACACCACGGTTTCTTATCATTCTGTCAGAGAGAAAAGTAATTTTTCTTTGTTTCACTCCTCCTTATCTTTATTTCGTTTTTTTTTCTGAAAATATGTATATACAATCGGCATAATGTAACCGCATCTCTATCCATTCGACATCGTTAGTTAAATAAAAATGATAAGGAGTCGCCCGAGTGCACGTCGTCGCTTGCGCAATATATTACGTCGTATCAACATTAATTAATATCACTCAATATTAACTGAATGAAAAAAAAACAATTTTGATAAAGTATTAAAAAATTTAAATAAATATACACAAATATAAAAATATTTTATTAAAATAATCATGGAACTCTCAAGGAGGCACAAGTACCTAGAAAGATTTTTTTTAAATCGATTTTTTTACGTATTTAAAAAATTTTATATCTTAAGAATATTTCTGTTAAGTTATAAATCGATCTAACGAAAAAATTACACAAAATTATAGTCAAGCGCGCTAAACAGACGTATATAGATAGAGACAAAACAAAATTTTTCAAAGTATAACAAGAGTTTCTCATTTCTATTATGATATTCATCAAATCTTCGAATAGCAAAAGATTTGTTTTATAGCCCTGGAGTAGCTCAACGTAAGTGTAACACTTTTAATAATTTCGTAGTGTAAACAGAACATAAAACTTTAAACGCGTTTTTCTCGAAACATACTTTTCAAAAAACGCGTGATCACTATTGTATCTTGAAAATGTTAAAATATCTTGAAAATTAAGCAAACGACTTACAATTTTACACACATATTATAGACACTAAAAATTAATTTTTTTAAATATAAGATTATTTTTGATGGTGCTTCGTTTTTTTCACAATCAAAAAATAAAGAAATTTTTTAGTGAAAAATCAATATTTGACGTCGACTAGTTGCTATTTTTTTCAAACGCAATATTTCGAAAAACACAGCTACATCAAATATTAGATTCATATTTCAATTTTATAAAGCTTGTATCGTTTTGCTTTCAGATGAATTTTGTAGAAGCGAGTGATCGCCGCAAATCATGTTTTTTAAAACAAGGTTCACACGAACGTTAATAACGTCGCCATTTGTAACTATTTTTTTAATAAAATTAAAATGATAAAGAAAAGAAAAAATACACTCTTTACGATGAAATAAACCCAACTTCTTTATCTCTTTTTGTGTTTCTACAAAAAAAAAAATTAGGCTTCGTTTTTACACATCTAGGTACTTATGTCCTCTTGAGAATTGATAACACTACTGTAAAATTCTCATTCTCCAAACAGTTTAAACATTTTACATCGTTATTTTGATAATCTAACAAAATTATTTTCAGATTTTAGCTAAATAGCTAAACTAAATTTTTAGATACCTCAGTAAAAAAGAATCGTTCTTTCGTTAATTATATTAATAATATTAACGATATTAATTAATTGTTTGTCCCTCGCGTAATGGGATTTTTTTCTTCAACTAGCTACTATACACTCATACGCACTAATACGCGTCGCATGCACGAACATACACACTGGCATACACATCTGTAGTCAGTACACTACCAAGTTATTTTCAAGAATACACATGGATTTTTCCCTGAGACTGATTATAACGATTGAAATCTCTATGCTGCACATGGCGTTAAAATAAACGCGTTTTACAGCGTTCTAAGCATCTTAAACAAAACCGAACTATCTGGCCGTATCCTTTTTTTTCTCATTTTATAACATTTCTACGCATACGCTAATATCTTCGTTCGTCCAAAAATCATACGAGAACGTCGTGAGACAATAAGTACAATCGATATAATTTTCCCAAATTGGTTCAAGTTTAAAATAACTTCTCACCTCTCTTATATAAAATTTGCATTCTTAAATTGCTTCGATCAAACATGACGTTGCTTTGATGATTGAAATTCGCTGATTTATCTCTTCTTTATCCTAAACTTTTATGTGCCGAATTAGTTACAATAAAAATTAAAAAAATTTATTAATAGATATTTTTCTATTTGACTCTTTGATTTATTATACTTAATTGCATTTTCTTGTACTCTATACAAAGAGTCCCCTTCTTAATTTCAGAGATTGTTTTCTTATCGAGTTTCACCGATACAATGCGTTAACATTGTCTTGGTTGATTATAATCACAAAAATAGAAACAATTTGAAGATAAAATGTAAAAACGGATATATTATTGCACAGTGAGCGTTTTAAAACGGCATTTTTGGCCACTTTAGTCCTTCAAAGTAATTGCCTATCTCTTTTCTAAACTCTTAGAAATAATCATATATTTACAATTAGACCATCAACGAAACAAAAATATTATTTCGCGAATTGCACTTCCCATATTACAAAAATTGAGCCATTGACACCTGCTGAGTCTATCTTTTATTCAAATTAAAATTAATTGCTACACACAATGGAAGCTGTACAAAAAACGAAGAACTTCTTGTATAAATTAAAAGTCGACTTTTGTGTATATTATGTACACACAGCTCCATATAATATGTATATTTGTATACTATATATATCATGTACATATATATAATGTATATTATATATATATAAAATGTGTATGTAACATATACATATGTACATAAATATACGTACAAATATACATATACAACTGTATAATTATGTATTAGAATATTAAAAATAGCGAAATACTAAAAATAGAACTAGACAACAGATATGCACCTTTAATATGTGTGACGATGTTCTCAATGGATCAAATATTCTGGACTCAATAAATTGAAATTCAACTCATCTAGCTTTCAAGCACCTATTCGAAAATGGTCAATTAACACATTTTATAAATATAACTCGTACAGAATAATATACAATTTTTCTATAACATAAGGAAAAAAAACAAAGACTAAATAAACTGTGGTAACATTATCATTCGCGATAGTAATTATGTTACACTCTCTTAACGTCGATTTTTCCAATGACGCATTCGGTAATAGCTCAAAGAGGAAAACTAATATTAACGCACACGGGCGCGCGCATTTTAATTCTACAAATCTCGGAGAGAGAAGTCTCTTAAAAACAGAGAAACTTCTTGAAGCCACGTACGAGATAAAAATATATCTGGTATGACAGCTACGTTTTCTCGCACTCTTAATATAATTATTACTATTTACGTTATTATTATTTTTATTATTACTATTCCGAGACTTGGTTCAACGATTGAGAAAAATCTACTGTCAAAGATGTCGTTTTCCTGTCGCCTCGATCACCCACAAACAACATATCTCCCTCTTTTCATTCGCTTATAAACGTTACATTAACAAATTTCTGATTATTTATTCAGTCCTTAAGAGAATTAATAAAATATCCACATTCTATGGATATATTACGTATATATCCCAATTCAATACTGCTATATAATGTCACAGGTAGCTGTTTCCCCACTCTTAGCTGCGCATTAAATAGTAGATAGTTTTGTTAAAAATTGCATGTGAACAGCTATGTGCTCCGAAGTTAGTTTAATTGCGCGTTACGCTCCCGGCAGAATATCGGGATATTACCGATTTTCTTTATTTCGATTGACAAATTCATCACTTGAATAAAGGAACGGAACCGATTATATGTGCGTATCTCTTATCACTTTAGTCAAGCTCCATTTCGTTATATTCTGCACTATAAGAGAGATCGAGAGGAGAAAATCAATTTATCAGTGTTCGATTTATCTTCGAAGCATAAGATAAATCGAGAAGTCAGTCTTTGGATACCTAAAGCACCGATCTTCATTGTTGTATCGATCAGTCTTTCTTTCTTCAGGGACGAGTTTTCCAAACAAACAGATTTGCATTAGTCATTTAGGATTATTTCTATATCAGTAATCTGATTATTTTACTTGTTGACGCTTCATAAAACAATCAAAAATGATCTGATTTTATATTATTGTTTACTGTTCAGCAATATAATTCTGAAAATTCGCTATATTTTTATATAATTTTAATTATATTTTGATAGAGCATCGGCTAAAGAATAAGCCGATTAGTCCGCAGAATTTTTGTTACGAGTTTCTTGTCGTTTTCTTCCATGTTGCCGCTCGCGTTTCATAGTTTTGCCTTCAACTTTTTTCTGATGTTCCTTGGCTGAAATCGAAGTGGATGGTTTTGATATCTGGGGTGATGATCGTCCCAGAGGAGCCTCTTGTCACCTAAGGCTGATCAGCACTTTTTCCACGTTCAACAGAGATTTCACCTTGTCGTTGTACTTGATAAGAACGACTTTAGAACCACGCACATTAATCCTTTCGCCGCCACTCAACAGATGAGAACAACGAGATTGTTCCAGGAAATCTGGCAGTTTCAGTTCACGCATGACCTCACGATGCGCGATTGCAGGAGGTCCAGAATGTGCTTTTGGATTAATTTGACGGAGAAGAGCATCGCGACTCTTTATCCTCAAAACCGCCATAAGATCTTGAAGCAGCACCCATTTGTCGGGATCGTTATTCAAGGTGAACAGGACAGGCAAGTTGATGTCACTTACTTCCATTTCGATATCATCTAGTTCAACTGATTCAGGATTGTCCAATGGAACATCATCGAGCGGATTATAGCCCGTCTCTTCTGGATCTAAAAAGAAGTCCATAGAAAATTAAAAATATACATTTAGAATACCCACAAACGCGCGCGCATGATACTTCTGAAGAATTTTTTTATGCTGACAATAACGTACCTAAAACTGAAGATGAACCGGCGAACGACCATGGTACGGTGGTACGACCTTGGATGTCAGCCAGGTGCTGTTCTAGAATGGTATTAGCTTCAGTATCAACAGCTAACATCAAAGGCGTTTGTCCGGAATAAGTAGCCAACAATGGATCGGCACCGTACGACAACAGCAATCGCACAAGTTCTGTAGCACCATTCTCCGCCGCTTCATGAAGTGGTCTAATAATGGAAAATATATATGTATATAGTATCATATGTCACTCTCAATCTTACATAATCTATAACCGCCTACATTTATCAAGTTACTCGTCGATTTGACATGAGAAAAGTTATCGTAAAAGATTTGACAAAAGTATTACCTGATGCCACCATTAGCACTCTCGCTTACGTTTGCACCGTAAGCCAGTAAGAGTTTTGCAATCTCCAGATGACCTTTGGAGCACGCCTCATGAAGTGGTGTATATCCCGCGTTGTCTTTAGGACTCGGCGCACTATTGAGCTTCTCCAGACAATAAGCGGTCACGTCCTACGGCGGAATATAAACAGATTAGATCATAATTCGCGCGAGTCGTAGTTAATTTTGTCGCATGACGTAGCAATATGATCGTTATCTTACCGTGTAACCGAGACGGGCAGCGCGGTGTAATATGGTTTCCCCGACGCCCTTCTTGATAACCCACGTCCTGATCTCAGATTGAATATCGGCTACACACTCCGGGCTTGGTTTGTTAGCTTGGTTTTGCTGTACAGTGAAATATCGCATTTCAAAATAGTATTAAAAAAATAACAAAGAGATGAAAGCAAACGAGAGAATTAGACAAATATATATATACATACTCTCTTTCTTTCCTTTGATAAAGCCTCGTCTTTTTTTAATGGCTTTTTCTTCTTACGGATGTAATCAAATCCAGAACGGAATTTTCGTCGGCCAGGTCGAAGTTTTAACTTCTTTTTATTACGAATCTCTAAATCGTTCTTGTCATCTTCCATCTCGTTATTTTCGTCTTCTCTGGTATCGTTTGTCTCTTCTTGCTCTATCTTGATTCGATGTAATTTCTTATTAGCAAGTGATTTGAGAAGATCCTTCCGCCTCTCGGCAGTTAATAGATGACGTTTCGAGTTCGCAATAGCTTTGTGACTTCGTAGTATACCAGCGTTTCTCAAACGAGACACCACTTTTTGCTTTAATGTTCGTACCTTACCTAAAGCATTCTCCGGCGTTTCGTTCTGCGAATCGTCATCTTGTGATGTGTCATCGCGATTCTGCATCGGTGGGGCTGACGCAGGCCTATCCTCGCCGAACACTTCACGAATAGTAGTTTCCTTCTTCAAGACTTTCGTCTCCGTTCTAGTTCTACTCTTCAATACTAGAGTGGAGAATTCATTGGGCAACGTGTGATTGTTCTTAAATGCGTCACGGAAATTATTGACCGTCTCTTTGCGGAAATAACCGAGGAGGACAGAGTTGGTAACTTTAATTGGGTTTCTATTATTTTTCAACGCAATCTTGTTTTTAGAGGTCTTTGATGTTTCGGACGACAGAAGCGGTACAAAACCTGGTGTTGGTAAAAGTTCCGGTTCGTTATTGCTTTTATTAACATTACTGTTCTTATTATTTTTCAGATTCTGTCTCTTTTTTGAGTCTTTCTGACCACCACCACTTCCGACTTTTTGCGCGAGAACATCGACAATAGAATTGTTATCCGATCGGAAATGTTTCATCATAGCCTTCGGAGGACAAGAAACTGTTGTTGATGAAGTCGCCTCTTCGTCATCAATCTTACTACCAAGTCCCATAATGCTGAAACTGTAATTAGATTCCATGTCACTGTCTCTCTTATTACGGCTGAGACACACGTCGGAACTATCCATCGAGACAGACAATGCCGGCGAACCAGGATCTAAATCTGGCAATGACGTGGATAGTCGGTGAAAACGCGATGGTTTTGACACTGTAATCAATCTAGGTGGCATTCTTAGAGATTTTTTGTAAACGTAAACCTCCTCTTCCCAACCAGGTCTAAAATCACTTCCGTCACCGAACAACGGTTTCGGCTTCGCTTTTTGAGACGTTCCGCCTTTGGGAGGCGACAGTTTGGATTCTTTTTCTGTCTTTGCTTTATGAGGAGTAGTATCTCTCGAACGAAGCTTCATACCTTCAGACACATTAACTATAGTCCGTTTCCTAGCTCGAAGTCTGTCAGCAACTGAGGAACCATGACCAAATACGGTACTAGCATCACTGTCTTCACTCGAGGATTCACTCCCACTAGAAGATTCAAGCTTGATCCTACGAATTCGTCTTCTTCGACATATCACTTCCTCATCACAATCACTATCTTCCTTCTTCACTTCCTGCTTTGTTCTTTTAATCAACGGTACTTCGTCTGAATCATCGCTTGAATGTTTATTATCTTCCTTCTCCAACCCGGGCTCCGTTTTAATCTTTACGTTCTTGAAAATTGAATTTTTATCATCCTTATTAGATGAATCGGATATTTCCTTTTTGATGTCTTCGGTCTTGATTCGAGAATGCGATGCATTGGTATCTGATTCCTTGTCGCTATCGTTAACTGCATCTTCAAGTTTTGATGTTGCGATACCACTCACTTTTTTCCTACGTCCACGTTTTTTTACGGCATCGCCTGCTCGTAATTGCTCCATAAACTTATCACAGGTATTACTCCAGAATGGATCCATATCGTTTATTTTATCGTTCTCCTGCAAACAAAGATTATATCCATAAATTAGAATTATAACGCAAGAAGAAACGCATGGTGATTAGAACATTTAAGACAAAAAGAAAGATTTTAAACATATATTCTACACAATATTATAACAGTAAGTATAAAGTTTAGTAGAAAAAGCTAAGAAGAAAATCATATAAATATAAACAATGAATGAAACATAAAGATTCTATAAATAACAAACAAGTGAGTGTACAGATGGTATACGTACTATCTTAAGATAATTCATTGAATTTATCGCGCGTATATTTATATATAATAATATTAAAGAAAAATTACTCTTGGAAATGAAAGAACAGTTAATATGTTACTAACATAAATGAAATCAATTATTACTAATTAAAAATCTCTGTCTTTGTATTTCAGTCACATAAATTGAATAATTCGGCATTTATATCCTTCCTCATTTTTAATTTCTTTTTATCTATTCCTATACTGTACATTACCTTTAATTCTATCTTCACGAGATCCGTTGAAGATGCCATATTCATACATACAGCATCATTGAGAGGTATCGGAGGTTGCACTTTGGATAACTGCTTTCTGTCTCTTCTCATTTCCTCCAAGGTTTGTCGTTCGAGAACTGGCATCTCGCTTTCGGAATCACTCTCCCGGAAGTCAAAGACCGATGTTTCGGAAGAGCTTCTACAACCACTCGCTCTAGCTGGGACTGTGGACGCGACTGTGGCAGCAACAGGCACAGTTACCGGTACGTTATCCTCATCGGTTCTCGAAAATAAACGTCTTCTGGGCGGCAAACAGACCGTTTTCTCACGTGTTAATTTCGGTGGGCTACCTGCGGACGAACCAGACTGTGGTGTCGACGTCGAAGCCGCACTATCAATTTCTGTGTGCATAATATAAAAATTATATACATTTATATGCACCTCAATGATAAATATTAATTGTAGCATAATTGTCGTAACTGAATTAAGCAACACAATTATTATTCAAACTGTAATCGCGACGAAATGAATAGGTTGAATCGACATGAAAATATCATTAATAACATGAAGTATACACGAACTAATAGCGTCTTTTACGCTAGATAGCATTAAATTACCTCTCGGCGTCGATGACACATCTTGAGAAGGTACGGAAGATGTTTTCGTTGTAAATTGGCCGGTTCCAACCTAAATGAAAAGTATAAATTGTGAAATCGGTATTAATTAGCACAATTCCGCAAATTAATTAGAATTAAGTAGAGACAACCACGCACTTGTTTCAGTTCCGCTTTCGTCCTGATCTTCGCAGCTAAGATAGCGGCAAGACCGTCGTCCTTGTCACGATGGATTTGGTTCTCGGCGCCACGTGGTCCCGCGAGGGAGGCTTCCTTGCCGGGTAGCGTGGCAGATGCGTTCACTCTTGAGGCATACATGCTACGTGGCACTTCCTGAGTGATCGAGTCTATTGCTCGCGGAACGTGCAACTTGTAATGCGGCGGTGTGTTGCTGTTACGCTCGAGCAAACTCGCCGCCGTGAATGGTGACAGATTGTGCCTGCCGATGCTCTTGGGCTCGACTGGCGCGACGACCTAAGGGAATTTCACGGAAATTATCAGAAACGTCATATAGACGTCGAGTGTCTAGAGATCACAGACAAAGATATAAATAGAAATACTAAGTAAAATCATCGCATGTTTTCATTTCCAGCTACAATTTACATAATTCTATATTTTAATTTTATGCGCAAAGATAAGTGAGTTATCAATAACAAAAAAAGTAACTAAAATAAAACAATTTCTTACCTTATTCTGGAAGCTCTGTTGACTATGATTAACCAAAATAGGCTGCTGACTATTGAGCTGCTCATCCCTTTGTTGCTTGTTTTCCAAGCTGTTCCTCAGCAAGTTGAGCACCCTCTTATCGGCACCAGTATTGCTAGGTTGATCTATCGATTGGCCACTGGACATCCCGCTTGAGAGACATGTCATCTTCTGAATTGACTGGCGATAATTTGAGTAGGTTAGTTGCGCACTGCTCAATTGTTGCGGTAATGGGTGTATACTCGCGGATTTCGAGATGACTGGATGATTATACGACGATGGCGAACTGCGTACGATTTTGGACTCTGGATAGGTCCTTTTATCACAGTATACCGACTGATATCTAGACTCTGGCGTCGGGTAACTACCGTTGTCGATTCTGTGATCGCCAGGTGTTGTCAGAGCTCCATTTGGCAGAGGAACCGACAAGTTGATCTCTTGCCGTTTTTGTTGTTCGTTTTGCGCACCTGTAGTCGATAGTTTCGACTCAATAATTTGTTTGTCAGTACTCGGTACTCGCCAAGCAGTTCTGGTCTGTTTGCTAGGGCTCCCTATACCATAAATCGCCTCTCCAGCTCTTTTGAGTGATCGTTCGCGCTGAGGGAATTGCTGTTGTTCGAACTTGGCTCTACTGTCCGCTAGATAGTAGCTCGAATCCGGTGAGTAATCTTGTGCGGGCAGTGTGGGCGGACCAAGTCGTGAAGATGAATCTATCATCGAGTGATATTTGGAAAATCTAGAGGACATAGAATCATTTGTTTGGAGATATGATGAAGACGCAGACGTCGATGACGACGAAGACGACGGTGGCGGTGGTATCGTCAGACCATCGTATGGCGACGTGGGCAGTGGACGCTTCTTGAACGTGGACATATGAGGCAGTGGAGAGGTGTTTGTGTGATGGGACGAGAGAGGCTGGGCGGATGGAACGTAAAGCTGCTGCGGAGTACTTCTGCGAAGAGAATTGTCGTGGTGCGATTGATGACGTAGTGGCGTCGAAGTAAAATCTGGCAGAAAGTCGACTTTGGGCGCACAAACCGTTTGAGGCGTTGATGCCCGAACGCAAGTCACTTGCATAGAATTTCTCGAACTGTTACTCGAAGGCCTATCATACGACGACGGATATGACGGTTGTGCCGGTGCCGATTGATGCATCACAGTCGGAGGTAACATTGGCCTGTTCGCATTGTTTCTAGATGAACTTAAATTTGAACTACTGACATGTTTGTCGGTACTGATAGTCTCAAGGTCATCTTGCGCCGTAGAATCAGCCGATGTCTTAACTGTTTTCACGGACAAGTCTAAAGGGGATTCTCTCTTCCGAACTGCGTTATTCGGAGAACTTGCCATAGTGGCGGCCGAAGTTGCTTGACTACCGGATGACGCTGGGTTCTGATAAGGATGTTCTTTATAGGCATAGCCCTCAGTCGTTATTCGTGTCGGTGGTTGATGATAAGACGACGATCCCGCTGACCGATCCGGCTCGTCGGAAGACTGATACGCGTGGATCGATGGAACGGAAGACCTCGTACCACCTGAACCACCATGACTACTGATAGTCGTCACTGTAGTACTATTAGCGGAGTTGTTACCATGATGACTGGGCGCTATTGTGGTGGCATACGTCGACGATGGATAGCTTTGTTGGCCAGTATATCGCGAACCGTACGTCATATTCGTCACAGTAGTTGTCCTACCGTTCACCGGTATCGCGTGGTTTATAGACGAGACCGGAGTCATTGGATACTCGGCAAGTCTCTGAGGAGGCATCGCTATAGACGAAGGTGGCATTACGACGGACGGGACTTTGTTAGTTGCATTCGTCGAATGTATTCGTTGTCGTGCTGTTGTTTGCGCCGATTTTCCCAATAGTTCTCGCCTGTTGGAATGATAAGACGAAAGAGCGGCGATAGGCGGCAGGTTATGCGTGTTAGCACTTCTCTGCGTGGGTGACCGATGCGTACCGTAAGGTATCGTCGTAACATCAATCGCTCCTCTCTTTATACCATCCGCACCATTATACGTCGCGTGTTTGCTGACATTTTGCTGGTAGCTACTTAGATTGTTGTTACCGGGAGTGTTAGGATATACCGTCTGTGGTGGTACCAGCATCTGCTGCATATTGTAAGACTGGTTGTGAGACCGACTTGCCTGAGGGTAGTAGTTATTCCCCTGAGACTCCGGTTGCGGGTTCTTCTGGAAGGAATGGTACGAAGATTGGGAAGACGGTGGCGGCGGTGCGTAAGGCAACCCCATTGCCGCGTCACGAACCGCCGCCACGTAATTCGTTTGATAGTGTTGCGAGGTGACCGGTGACAGGTTGTACGATTGTGATGTCGACCTTGACGAAGCCGACGACTGTTGCTGCTGTTGCTGCTGCGGTGGCGGTGGCGGAGGCGGTGGTGGTGGATAGGTCGGCGAATGTGGCTGGAAGCTGTTGTGCGGCGAGGGTGTATGATGAGGAGATGGGGAGGCATGTGGATTGTGCAGACTGGATACGTGGGGCGACTGCCGCTGTGGCGATGGCGTCGCGTGATGCGGCGACGGAGTAGCGTGACGTGGCGACGGTTCGTGATGCGGTGACGGCGTCGTTCCTACGTGATATCCACTCGGGGGTGGTGGCATCTGTTGCTGCTGCGAATGGTTCGCCGCCATGGCGACAGAGGAAGATGACGATGGAACACCGTGTGATGGCAGCGGCACTATGCGGCCTCCATACGAGGAAGCGTGCGAGTGTGGCGATGCATTTATACGACTAGGATGCTGCTGTTGCTGTAGAGACGACGATTGTTGATGATGTTGCTGCTGCTGCTGTTGCTGTTGTTGATGATAGTGCACCGAGGTGGCGGCGGACGGCAGATGCGGTGAAGGAATGTGACCCGGAAGATTCTGCGACTGCGATTGCAAAGGAATGTGATTGGAGGAGGAGCTTCCTGGTCCAGGCTGGCGTGGACTGACCGCTTGCGACGATGAAGAGCAAGCGACGGTGGAAGAGTGTAACCCGTCCGAGCTATGAGACCTGTCGTTGACGCTTAAAGTGGAAGCGGTCAGACGATGGGCCTGCTGCTGATACTGATTCGTGGAACGGTAATTCTGAGAGGATGAAGAGGAGGAACCAGATCCGTACACTGAGGATCCGTTGAGAGAACTCTGAGCAAGTGACATGTTGTTGCCATAAGTACCAGATATTCGTTGCTGTTCCGGCGGACAATGTCCTTGAGTAACGACATTAGATGATGCCGTTGTATTATTCTGCTCTATTGGCGTTGGTCTCGTACTCGGTTGTTGAACTATACTTGGGGACTGTGCTACATTGGCGGACTGATAAATGGAACTCTGCGAATACGGGGCCGGTGCGCATTTCGTGATGTCTGGATGATGGTAGCGTGGATAGTATTGAGTCCTCTGCGCAACAATCGGCTGCGATTGCCTATCATTATTAGCGGCCTGATAGGTTGAAGCAGAGTGCGATGAGGAAGAGGCGAGTATCTCTGCCGCACTGAAGGACGTCCTGCTGACATTATTAAGTTGCTGGTACACCGGTCCAGGGGAATGTGGCGGTTGAGGCGGTTGCATTTGATGCAAATGCGATGATGAGTTCAACGTTGAAAGATGAGATTGGTGATGGTGATGATTGTGATCGCTGGAGGACGAAGTAGTCGACGGTGATGATGACGTTAGTGGTGGTCTCTGCGAGAAATTCGACGATGATGCGGCAACGGAGGAGGAGGACGAGGAGGAGGAGGAGGAGGAGGAGGAGAATTGATAATTTGAAGGCTGCATTTCAGTTAAAGTGACAGTGCCCGAGGAGGAACTGGGCTCTATGGCGGAGCCTTCGTCGCCTGGCCTTGTATCCGGAACTTCGACCCTTGTCGGCTGTGGCGCGTATGGCTCCACATGTGGATTCCAGAAACTAGATCCGGCAGCCGTATTGCTACTCTCCACGGACGACGAAGGTCTAACGTCCGCGGGGTAACGATTCGACTCCTGGACATTGCTATTGCTGCTGCTACTATTGGCGGAAGTCGAAATTGACTGAGTTGATTGCGTCGACTGCGACGGTGCATCATGATCATGCGTTGTCGCCGACGTGGATGAGGCGGGATTCGTGGAGGATGTCGAGTGGAGATTGTGATCCACCGACGTGGCCGCGCCACTACCTGTACTCGGTACGGGCAGTCCCTGGAAGTACTGGCGAGCCCCCTCTAACACGTTCGTGAAGCTCACATCCATGTCACGCCAACTGCTAATCTGCAATAACAAAGCAATTATGGATTGAAAATTTTGTTAAATTTGGCATTATCGTGTGATATAACGTTAAATCTATGTAGACAAAGACGTTAGAAGTTAAATAAAAATGTGTATTTTGTTGAAATTTATCCAATCAATTTTAGAAACAAGTATGTTTTGTCCTCGTATAAAACAATTGTACTGTGATGATTATTCATAATTTATTTTGTAGATTTCGTAAATTGATAAACAAAATTAATTGTGTCATTCTGATTTCGCAATAGGAAATTATTGTCAAAATTGATTGATCAGAAACAAAGTTATCTTCTACGCAGAATTATAATTATCTACAAGAATTACTCACAACCAGTCATTTCGATTAGGGCTAATTGAGCTTAAATATGTCTTCAATAATGTAGCATTCATTCTACTCGGAAATCAACATTCAGAATTAGTTAAGACAAAAGTCATCGTTCATGTTGAATCATTGAGAAGATTCGTCAACTATTATAGTAAATTTAGGGTCAGGGTTATAAGAGCGCGAAGTTCCCCCAAAGTCGAGTCCGAAGGGACACTTCTCTTGGGGATTATCGAAATGTTCACACGATGCCGTCGACCACGGGAACGGCAGGGGAGAAGAGAATGAGGTCGAAGCATTAATCTTCATTGTCTTGTATTTGTCTGTTACAAAAGGCAGACGCATTTCCCTCCCGCTTCCTTCATCCTCGATCTCGACTGGGCAACTTCGATCTCACATTATTAATCTCGTAGCATTATGGAAGATAAAGATCTTGCACAGCAACCTGCCGAGGGGCGGCAAAGTTGGCAAGAGGACTTATCAGATTATTCGGCATCATGCGAACACACGTAAATTCATCTTCAATGAATTCAGAGATTAATAAAAAAAAAAAAGAGAGATAATAATGTAATTGGATCGTAAGTCGTCAAGGAGATCAAAATTAGCTATTTTTCGTACGTACAAGTTTAACTATGATGCCTCGATAACGCACATATAACAATAATTCGCCGTAACGTATCGCGGGCGCTCTCCATTATCAAGCACATAAAAAAATCTTGATGTTTAACACATTCTCGCTTTTTACCGTAACCGATAATCGCTTTTTGTTCGGGGGAGAAGGAGACTTTCGAGAGAGGATGCGCTGTATCGCGTTCAGTAGTAGTTCCACAGGAGTTTCGGTTATCATAATAGAGCCGCGAAACTGCGCGCCGTTATTACCACCACCATCACCGCGAGGCAAATAGCCTCTTCAGCGATCGGTGAGACGTCGAAGACCCCCGTCGTCCTCCACTCGAGGAGTCAGCCGCCTGTAATATAGATCGCTATCGATCCGAGCCGGTCGATAGGCAGAAAGAGAGAGAGAGAGAGAGAGAGAGAGATATAGAGAAAGAGAGAGAGAGAGAGAAGGCAGATGTATATGTGTTCCGTGTACGCGGGCTCGTTCGCGTCGTGGCTCATTGAGACGTGGAAAAAGGGGCGCAGAAGTTAGATATCGGAAAGCTGTAAACGTATATAACATAGGAAGCCGTACTGGGACACGCGCCAACATCACTGTAACTTCCACCATCGCGCTCGAAATAACTGGCGACGAAGCGAAACAACGAAGCACGAATAATCGCGGATATCGATGCGAAGATCGGGTTCCACTCGAGTATCGTTTAACCATGACACTCAAAGCAACGCACAATTGTAATCTCGCTCTCGAACAATCGTTAAATCATTGACTGATAAAGAATTAAACAATCGTCCAGGTGTCGATGAGAAACTACCAAAAAAAACACGAAAAAAATGAATTGTAAAATGAATTGCAGTTTATCTTTTAATTATTTACGTAAGTACCTTTATGTGCCGCAATATTGCGACAAGCTCTTGGTACAATTTAAATTTCTTCAAAGTTTGCATTTTTCGTAAACACATAATAAGCAATTATACGTATAATTTATGTGTATAATTCGTTGGCATATATCATGTATAATATATGATATTAATTGAACTATTATATTATAATATATGATAATAGTTTGCATACCCTTTATAGGATTAGAACAATACTGTGCGTATTTTAGGGCTTCACGGTAAACACGTGTTATAATACGTGCAATATAATATGGCTCGTACCAAAAACAAGTCGAATTAATCATCCTCGCGGGGACTCTACCGCAGATGACTCGGGAAAGTAGCGGGATTTCCTCGAACGGAATCATATACCTATTGACTAGAGTCACGAAATACATAACACCGAGCTCCTACGTTCAGTGTGAATGTTAGGTGGGAATCAATATCGCGCACCCTTGCCGAGTAACCTGAAGGGTTGGTCTGGTCCCCTTCGCGCACCAGTCAAAGACCCCCTCGGCCACCTCTCTTGTCCCGTCCCATCCCTCCGTCTCTCTCCATTCCGTCCCGTTCTCCATTACATTCTGTCCCGTTACCGGGCACACACTCGTACGTAATCCCACTCGTATGCTGTACGTGCATGGGGAATAGGAGAACGGTCTGTTCACGTGTATGTGTACATGCGGGCGGCGGCGGAGGGGTTTGGTTGGAATTCTCACGATTTCAAGCATGGCGAGGCCACTCGATAAGGCTACACCGTGAGGTAATAAATATCCGGTGCTAAAGCAGTGGCCCCGATGCGCGTTTCGGGGGGTTCGACCGGAGCGATTTCGAGGCAGCATTTACGCTCGAGTCGCTTTAAAACGAAGAGTCCACCCGTTGCCGCCCGATAAGATCCGCGACAAATGGCGCCCGGTAAAGACCTCCTCTCTTTTCTTCTCTTTGACGCGAAAGTGGTAAAATTATGTGGCGGACGCGCGGTAAGCAGTCTCTGTAAATATCACGACTCGTGGCGGGAAATGATCGATCATCAACGATATCCGCGATCCCGCGCTTAAAACGTTTCCTACGGGAATATCATTTATGGTTGACCTAACGCGCGATTCTCGATAATGAGCACATATTTACCGTTCATGAGTGCACATGTTAAATATACAATATTAATTAATTTAAATGATATTACAATCGATTATAATGCATGCTAATTGCAGTAGCTATGATTAATATTACTATAAACAAATAAAATTACTATTTCCGTGTCACAAGATCAAGCTGTGGAATAATTAAAAAAAATGACATAAGCAAGATGTATATCGTGACAACGAACTATCATTTCTTTCGACAATTCTGCAGTTTTTATTGCAACGAAATATCACGTTTACGCGGATTTATCTGTCATTATTACGTCGATTGGCTTCACGTCAAAGGGAGAAAGTGGATGCGCTCGTCTAGATTCGTGAAACGGGGCACCTGAGTCGCGCGGATAGAATGACGCACAAAGGTCCAGAGTTTGCCGGTGGTTTGCAGGTTGACCGTAGATTCGATGTCGAGATAATCCGCTGGCGCTCGATTAAAAGCCGCGCAGCAGAGCGGAACGAGGCGGAAGTACAGAGAGGAGAACCCTAGCAAAAGGGAAGAGAGAGAGAGAGAGAGAGAGAGAGAGAGAGAGAGAGAGAGGGAGAGTGAGAG
>NW_017276629.1:963290-967591 GCF_001594065.2 Cyphomyrmex costatus | reverse complement strand
GAGAGAGAGAGAGAGAGAGAGAGAGAGAGAGAGAGAGAGAGAGAGAGAGAATAATGCCTTAAGCCGAGTTAAGCCGCGGCTTAAACGATGGCCACGACACCACAAGCGTCTCTACCTCTCCAGCAAGACTAACGAAATCGTTCATGACATTACGAACTTGTCTCAATCGGCGCGATTAGTTCGAAACCTGATCTAAATCGCTTCGTTCGTTTTCTACTGTGAATCCTGAATTTTATTTAGTTATCCTAAATTGTCTCTGGGAAACAGCGAGCTTCGGATCACAGAGTAAATATAATGGGCTTTTTACAATAAGCCATTAAGCTTAAGTCTTAAGCCGTAAGAAATTGATCGCAATCACAGTCAAATGTGAGAAAAATCGACTATGATTGGTCGGTTTCTTACGACTTAAGAATTAAACTTAGGTATGTAATAAGTAGTTTATTGCAGAAAACCCATAACAGCATGAATATCGCGTATATTATATCGTTTCAATTTTTCTAGACTAGACAATACGCACTGCGCGCGCGCTATATTTAACCTTTAAGTGTACAGATCAGTTAATCTAACCTTTGTTAGCTATTAAAACACTTTATACTGACAGTTACTTTCGTAGTAAGAAGTAAATAAAGAGAAAGAATCAATCAGATCCATGGAAAAGAGGCGTGTTAAATTAATAGTCAATTTATTGTTGCCTATATAACAATAAATTAACTATCGATGTAACGCGCAAATTTTATTATAGAGAAATTATAATTAAAAAATTAATATTTAACTAACCTTAAGCTATAGAGAGAGAGAGAGAAAACAGGATCATGCTTTTACGTCTTGCACCTTTAATAACATTTATCAAAATGCTGTGAAAACAAAAAGTATAGAGCTACCTCACTACGCGTTAACCGATAAAAATTTTATGAGCGTAGTTCAACTCGTTCTAAGTTTACGATTATGACGCAACGTACGCGTATTATCGCGATAACTTCCGATTCCGTTTACGAGAGAGGGTCTGCGAAATTCCAGGATACGCTAACTCTCGCCATCTCGAGTGGAATTATGACGCCCGACATGGTCAGCCATTCCTTTCCGAATAACTGCCCTTCTCCCTCGACAGAGAAGGGAATGAATGAGAGAAAAACGAAGATTTATTCCAGAATTAAATACCTCGAACAAATACATCCTCGACTCGCCAGCGATCCCTTTTTCTTTCCGATTCATCCCTTGACCTCGTTTCCCTAGATTATGCTTTCCGACTTCATTGATCCGTTAAGCCGATTTAAAACGCTCCGCCTTTAACCCCTCGAGGACCGTGTTTTACGTCTTACTCTCGTTTTGCTACCGGCCATCAAGAATTTAATCTCTTTATTTATCGGGTCTCGATGTAAATGGAATATAACGAGATGGTTTTCAAACATACCAAAGTTCTTCATTAAATAATTTGCACTGTTTTCACGGTATACTTACTGATCATAAATGTTTAGCTAGTCGTTAATATTTCCTTTCAACTAACCCAATGAAATCATTCAATAAAATATACAGAATCTGTAAACCAACCTTTTTCCCTTTTCATAAAAAAGTTACCTTTTTTATAATTTCAAATTATTTTTTTTTTTTTTTTATTAAAAAGAAAGAAAACGATTCGTAGTTCAATGCCAGGAATTTTTATAACTCGCGCGAATCTATTAACATTTCGTAACTCTTCAAGATTACATCGTTTGTGGCACAAGACGGGTAACGAGAACAAAGAATGATTATGTTCCGAGGCGCAGCGTCTCGGCCGAGTATTCAAGCAGCAAGACGTAACGAGGTCAAGGAAGCTAAAGGGGAACTGCGAGACGTAACTCACAGCGGAGCCACAAGCATCATAAGGAAGACCGGAAACAGAAAGCATTATACCTCTGTTTCCCTTTCGAGTTTCACGATAGTAACAAAGAGAGGCAAAGAAAAGAGAAGAAACTGGTTCGACTTTTCGGGAAATCATAAATTATTATATACTAAACAACCATTTCTGTTCCGCCTTCCTTTTCTGTTACTATCCAAGCTTATCTCGATACGTATGTATCGATCGAAATCTTTTCGGTTCTCCATTGCATTGTTTGGAGAAATCATATGGACATAATTAAACAAAAAAGAGAACACAATATCCACAGGATATAATGTTGGGAAAACATCGCATCACTACATTGTGAGCCGAAATCATACAGGAATTCGTAATGGAGTTTCAAATCAATGCAGACAGAATTAAAGAGTTGCTATAATTGCTTAGATAGTTATTAGATAAGATTTACTTAGCAGAATCTATCAATATATTGGTATTTCAATGTTATGTAGACCGAACAAATTTCTTTCCTCGAAAGTGAAGATCTCGATACGTATTTCAATGATTCATAAGTTTTCAATCTGTGCAGACGCGCATCCACGCTTTGCGCGTGCAAATATGTGGTACGTTCTCTTCGAAAGAACTTAGGAATGTTTAACGAGATATCCACCCCTACCAATCACGCGAATATGTGAATTCCTCTTAACAAACTGGTATTCTGAAGAGGGTGTCCGAAGTGCGAACTATGTGCTGAAGTTATACGTATGCCGGTTGTGCGCAAAAAAAAAACTAAAAGTCCATCTAGAGTTTATATCACGTTAATAAAACGAAAACAAAAATTATTATATTAATAAATAATTGAAACCCCTTTATATATATATATTTATTTATTTATTACTATTATTATTATTATTAAAACTACGGGATGAAGCGTTCGATAAGTACGAATATCTGTTTAGTTTGAAAGAGACAGTTTTGATTTTTGACTGTGTTGTTCACTACAAATAAATATAGTTTCGATTTTATATGTTTGATTCAAGTAAGTTCTTATGTGATATGTATCCCCCTCCCTCTCTCCACTCTCTCTCTCGTGTCTTTATCCTGACATAATTATGTATTCATCTTACGACATAAAGATACATGGTGCAATATCTGTCTGAAGCAATCTTGGACAAGATCTACCGATATAGCCTATGTATTTTACAGATTTAAGATGAAGTTTATGACATATCGTTGTAAAAAGCTTCTTTACCTATTTCTAAACACATATGTAAATAATTTTCAAGACAGTATTATCGGCCTTGGTTTCTAAAGCGACTAACTGTGATATATTGCCAAAACAATAGTGTGCTTCTCCATAAATCTCTACAGTTAGCAACTCGTTAGGTCTGCGTGTTAGCACTTCTCGGGTAATAGCTGGTAGCTTCAATGCAGTCCAGTGCAGTTTGTTTAACGAGCTTCTCGTCCCCTGCCAATCGCGCGAACGTGCCCACGAATTCGCTCCAATAAGGGGAAAACGATGTGTTGTAGAAGCCTATACGACGGAGTAATTGCATTCACGGTCCTTAACGGGTCGTGAATTTATTCAAGTGTAAATTCGCTCGCAGTACATGTGTAATGCTAAAAAGAAAAAGAAATATGGGAGAGTTTATTCCTTTGTGGGATACAAATTTGCCAGTCATATAATACTTCTTTCAATAAAGACACACCGATTTTTCTATAATAATTTCTATTATCTAATTAATTCTTCCCTAATAACAGTAATATTATAGATTTGTAAATCATAATCGTGTATGTCAATTTTTTATTAATTATCATTAATTTGTTTAATTACTATTTATTAATTACTATTTTTGATTAATTGTCATTAATTTGTTTAATTACTATTTATTAATTACTATTTATTCATAAACTTATTGATACTTTAGCTGAATAGCCTTTTTACTAGAAAAACATTATGATATACGAGTACGTGTAACACATTTGATCGTTGAAATATAATGCCTTAGCTGCCAACGCAAGGATTTAAACGCGATCGAGTGCCAACGGGAGCTTTGTCAAAGCTCCAAGTAGCGCAAGGACATTCCGGAAGTTGAAGCGCACGAGCGAACGAGGTAGCACGTGTTGCACGTCCCTTTGAAATATTTTTCGGGATATTCCGAGGTATTTCGCTCTCGACAGTGAATTCACACGGTTTTTCGTTACTCGCAGTTTACAACTACGATAATAATATGAATTTCGCGTAGTGCGCGTGACAAGACGGTCGGTCGCAATATCGCTACCTCAAACCGCCATAAAACTTCTTTGTAGCTTTTCAAATTGTGAAAATTTATTAGAATACATGAAATGCATCAGTAAGTTTTAGTACTAACATTAGACGATTAATTTAAGAAACATCTTATGCTGCATACAATTTTTTAAAGGATCCATTATAGAGAGAGAGACAGAGAGAGAGAGAGAGAGAGAGAGAGAGAGAGAGAGAGAGAGA
>NW_017276629.1:879449-962978 GCF_001594065.2 Cyphomyrmex costatus | reverse complement strand
AAGAAAGAAAGAGAGAGAGAGAGAGAGAGAGAGAGAGAGAGAGAGAGAGAGAGAGAGAGTTTCAAATATTACAGCATTTCATACATTAACTAAAGTCGTTTCCAATGTATCAAACTTTTATTATTTCTAAAAAGTTTGTTAAAAATAATTAAAAAATAAATTCTAGTAAGATAAAACCAATAAGTAATTAGCGCGTAAGGATCGTTTGTAAAAAATAATGTATATAAATAATGTATATATAAAAATTGTTGGTACCAAGTGACTCGTATTGATAATAATCAAAGGAAGAGACGTGCCAAATCGAGTCTTGAACACTGGATGTTGATGTGTGTATAAATTTGATTTATTGTGAATGTACAAATTTTCTTGAAAATTTGTACATTCACAATAAATCAAATTTATACACACATCAACATCCAGTGTTCAAGACTCGATTTGGCACGTCTCTTCCTTTAAATAATGTATATAAGTTTATTAAAAAAATATTATCAGGCATAAAAATCCAGCTGAAAATGTCCTTAATATTTATTTATTTTATGTTAATTACATATCGATCTATATTCATTTATTATTGAAATTCTATTTGCCTCCGAAACATATATTTCGCATAATATTACTAAAATATTAAAGCAAGTTTCGATTAGCATAAATCTCAATCGTGAAACTGCGTGAGATTTACAAAACTATAAAAACGTAACATCGATGAAACAATATTGTTGAAAGTAAAAACTTTCTCTGTTTTAAGTAACAATTCTGCTTCATCAAAGCGTGTTCAATTTTTTACGAGAATAGATAAAAGATGAAAAATTGCGAAACGTGGGAATGTATGAAAGAAAACTTCGGTAAAAAAAAGAAAAACGATGTTATGTCGGTCGTGATGTTACAAAAGAGGAGACGAAAAATCCGCGCGAGTGTCGCCGAGAGGCGTAGCACGTGTGCACTTTGTTTCTGAAAAAACGGTCCGAAAAAAATCACCCAAAAGTCGAGCGTGGAATTAAAAACGTCGCGAAAGCGACGAAAAAGCTGGCGCTTATGATTTTTTCATTCGCGAAAAGACTCAACAAAAAAAAAAGGGGATAAAACGAAGAGAGAGAGATAGAGAAGTCCCACTTGGCATCAACCGTGCAACAGGATTACTCGAGTCTGTGCAACGCTGTCACATCGAATGGTAAATCCTACCACAAGGGCAAGTTGCAGACCAATTTTACCAAGTTCTTGCCACGGCTGTTTTCTTCTACATAGATACTTACTTAGCCGGCGCACGAAAGCACGAAGAATTATCGTCATGTGCGTGGTAATTTCTATCCATTCATAATGCAGTTGATCTATGTACCAGTATCTCAACGCAAGAGTAAGTTTTCCGTTCTCTTAAACGAAAATGCAATAACAATGCATTTTCATCAGCGCATTTATATTAACGATTAATCGGAAAAACGGGATTAATCCCGTAAACAAGAGAAACCCGGGCGAGAGATATTTTCGGTCGTGAATCGCACGAACGAATAATTAAGTCCGCGATTCGCGACCTACTTGGCAAAAATCGAGGCAAGAGAAAAAGGAACCCGGATAACAGCGGGCGTGGGAGATTCTCAAGGACTCGCGGGTTGCTCGTTCTCGGCGATGCGGTAGCGGGCATCGAAGCGACGAAGAAGCGATTCGACGACGAGGCAGCTGCAGAATTTCTTGCTAACGCCCGGAACAAGCTGTACCGTTATGAATAAAGGAGGTTGAGAGAGTCGGACGATCGAACGCCGTGTGTCGACGTTCACGGCATGTTTTCTCATTCGCCACCTTTGGTAGCTATTGCACTCGCCAGGAAATTTAATAGCTCATTTACTTGCAGAAATGAGAAATCCGGAACTAAGCCTGGGAAATGGAGAATTCTCACATCTATAATTTCGAAAATTAGATATACACGCGGTCTGTCTAAAAAAAATTCCGAGGTTGATTCTTATATGATATAAATTTTTGCATTTCAATATTACATGTCGACAAAGTAATTTAACAAAAATGAGAGAAAATGAGAATGAAAGCGACATGGCAAGTGCGATCCAAGTCGTTGCTCCATTCATTTGGTAGCTCTCGTTGGAAAATTGCGGGTAGCCAAAGTAGAATAAAACGATCATGGAATTTCCGTGCAACGAGCTGCTGGATTGCAACTTGAGTGCAACGAACGACTCGGTATACAAATGTCACGGATTACAAATGATCATGGCTTCACTAGCAGAAAGCGTTGACCGCCTAACCTCGATAATAACGATCTCGAATTACTTGTCACTGCAGCTAATGAGTTAATATACTGCAGCCAATCTCACGAGTTTTGCCAGCTATTAAATAACCGCTTTATCGTAACGATAATTTACACGTCCTATTTATGTATATCATTTAATGACGCGTGCGCATCCTCTCGCTAGTTGCAATGGAATACAATCAAATACACGCATGAGTGCTAATTGTATACTAGATACTCCTTGACGCGACAATTAAAATAACGATTTCTCTCATGAATATCGCTCTATGCGCGCGACCGACCAAAAGTTATCAAAATTTGCGTTGTCAAATATATCCACCACTTTATCACTATTAAAGTCTATTTATATTGTAAAAAAAAACTCACGTAATTATCTTTCGAGATAAAAGAGAATATAGATAAATAATATTTATATTGTATATTTTTTAATCAACGCACGTTCAGCCTCAATTTGAATCGTGCATTACGAGGGATGCGTTACGATTACGATTTTTTACTATCAGCATATTTAATGGCGTAAACACCAGCAAGCAGTGACATTGCCACCTCGAAATCTAGTTTGCACATTGCGCCAGCTCTCTCTCGCGTCCGCCCTTCCGTAACGACTATTCCTTTTCCACGGCCATGACGCGGCGGCTCCCAGCCTCGACCTCGCCCTCGTGAAAGACGGGCGGTGCGCAACACGGAGAGCGACTAAATGGAATTAAGGCGAAATGGAGCAACGTAAAACTCGGCTCTCGTAATGCGCGGGAAAGGTAAAACGGGAGAACCGTCTCTCATTGACGGTACGTGCGATGTTAACGAGT
This sequence comes from Cyphomyrmex costatus, assembly GCF_001594065.2. Classification (NCBI taxonomy): domain Eukaryota; kingdom Metazoa; phylum Arthropoda; class Insecta; order Hymenoptera; family Formicidae; genus Cyphomyrmex; species Cyphomyrmex costatus. The sequence continues at coordinate 959,921 of NW_017276629.1, read as the reverse complement.
AACAGGATAAACCATGTAGTGTGTATTGGCCGTGCATTTAACTTTTTCGAGACTGCATTCAATTAAACGGGTTGCAACGAGTTCGCACTCGTATCTGTATTCAGAGATTATCGGATCTCTTAGTAAAAAAAATCAATTTCAAACTCATCACGTGAGATTAAGGTTGCCATATCAAAATTTTCAAAACAACAATTTACAAGCTAAAAATCTGAACATTTTGTAAAAATTTTATAAAAATATATGTAAGTTAGTAAAATTTGTCAGAACACAATCACCTTATTCACCTTAAATTAGTGGTACCTACTAATTTAATGTATTCTCTCTAAAACTTTTGGAATAGATCTTACTTTACTTTGAAGAGCAAAATTTCAGTCTTAAAGATTAAAAATTCACCCATTCGTTTTCAAGATTGGTTCAATTTTCACACTCTTTAGAATAAGATTTCACTCCAAAAAATTTAGAGAGTAAGAAATTGATCAATCATAGTTGATTGATATTTTCCTCACATTCGACTATATTGATCAGTTTCTTCCAATTTAAGGATCTGTTGAAAATTAAGATTAATACTGTGGATAGCGCGAGAAGAATCAAAGCAAAATATTTTCCTTAGAAAAGAAAATTCCTTGAAATCCCGGAGGCTTTTGGAAAATCTCCCCGAACGTTCTCAGGCGCCCCAAAAAAGACAATGTGAGATGCACGTGTATTTAAAATGTTTACCAGCAATGTTTTCCAAACATTTTCTCGTATATATCATAGCATGATAAGCAAGAGTTTACGGAAGAAGGCATTTAACGCTGTACGATGAAAGCGAGAAATCGAAACGCAATGCTGGCGATGCACTAAAGTGACCGATCGATGGTGTAACCATTCGGATATTCGCAGGTCAACATTCTGTTCGCTGACTGGACAAACTTCGAGAAAGACCCGTTATAAAAAGAGAGGGGGAGAGAGAGAATGTTCCCAACATATGGAAAACCAAGTGAATTTACGATTATTACGATCGAAACTGTGGGACAAATATTAGATTGCTCGAAAAATAATGGTTATATTTGGTTAAAGTAATAGCCATCCATACTTGGCAATTTGCGATAACAAGAATTCAATTTATGAAACGTATTAAAACGTCGGGAAAGAGGCTTTTTAAACACTTAAGCTATCGACAGGAAAAGACTATTTATTAAAAGCATTTATCATTTAACAAATTATAATTAACAAGTAATTAATGGAATACATTAAAACTAAATGCGTTAAAATCGAGCGAAAAAATTAAAGTGATTACGTAACTACAGTCAAATCGGTGCTTCGTTTGCCGTTGGAGAGTCAATCGATTCACCTTAACGCTTAACAAATCCTCGGCTAGACTTCACGCAAGAGAGAGTTCAACAAGTTTAATTAGTACGAAGCAATGTATGTATCGTGGAATACTCGACAGCGTTAATTTTTTTTCTGTAAGATCTCTAACGTGATACACAATTCGCTGAAGAACAAAACTCGACGGTGTCGAATCGTTCGCAATTGCGACACCGTTATCGTAGATCGCGTGCGGCGATATTTCCTCTCCGGCCACAGCTGACGCGGCTCGGGTGCGGAATTCGCCGTCATCGAAAGGCGCGCGCGCACCATCTGCTTGAAAAAGCAGAGTGTCTCGCAGAAGTCGTCGGCCGATCGGCCGCGAGGCGCTCACGCGTTTATCTAATTTCCTGCCGTATATAACTGGCGCGACCCGACCGTACTCCCACGCGGGACGCGTGGAAACGGCGCAAATATCGACCGCTCGGAATAATTAGATCCCAAGGCCGCTCTCGGCCGGCACACATGCCTCTCCCACTTGACACTCCGCCACGGCTCCACTTTCCGCCGTTTCGACTCCGGCCAGAGTACTCGGATTCCCACTCGCCGTAGCTCATATGAATGGAAGGCGCGAGATGCACGTGCGCCCGATACGAGATATCCCGCTTACGCGAGGCAGATCGCGAGGAAGATAAAAGGTGAGCATCGTAGGTAGGGCCGTCTCATTCATATAGAATACTTCACGTACGATATTCCCCGAGTTTGTTGTACATCTAACTTTACTCAATATACTTCGTACTTCATTAATAAACTAGTACGTTTATAAGCACGCGCGATTTATAATGAATAAATGTACAAAAGTGGATTACGATCGATTATGCTCACAAACTTCATTCCACAGACATTTTGAATGCGTTTCCCGACGCTTGTAAGCAACATTTTTCTTTGTTATATAATAATAATTGTATATTCTTACGATATTTAACAGCAAAAAGAATGCTTTCAGTGTGTTAACGTGGAAACGGAACGCACCCTTTCGCACACTCTCCAAATTCAATATATGGAGTAGAATTTTATTTGAAAGAGTAAAAATTCTACTACTCTTGAAAAGAAAGTGGCAACATTTTCAATCTTTAAAAGTGAGATTTTACCCTTTAAAGTTAGATTTTACTCCAAAGAATTTTAGAGAATAAATATTATATATATTTTCCTTTTTTTTTTACGAATTTGCAGATTAAAGTATAGGTATCTTGGAGTCAGTAAAATCTTGTCGCAGATATTTTAATAAAGATAATATTGCAGCGTTTTTTCGCAACGCAGCGGTGTGAAAAACGGCCTTGCACAAGAATTATCCTCCTTAACGCACATGAAATCATTGTAATACACCACGTTAATGCGTAGTGATGCGGATTACCAGCGTAATCGTGGATTCACTGCTGAGAGATGTGTTAGAGCACGTAATTGACTTTCGCCGTGAGCGCACGTAATCGCGAACAGCAGCGTACGGAGATCGCGGACGAAGTGGAGGGTTATGCATCCGCGGATATAAATATTTGAAGGGGGATTGTTTCAACGTAGACACGAAGATCGAGATATCCGTTATGAAATTTCCGGAATGCTACTTTATTTAAACGATAACTTCATAAATTTCTCGCGACGTCGATGGCACGCGATATCCGCACCGAGAATATACAGAGGCGGAAAATACGGAGATGAACTCGAACGTTTACGGGAGCGAGAAACGATCTCACGCTTGGATGAACGGCACGACGTTACGTCGCAAAAATCAGAATTGTTTCAAGCGCAATCGAATTTCTGTCGAGCAGCTGCCTCATCTCGCTAGTTTTTCACAGTGTTTTCCAAGATTTCTGACTGACGTATAGGTACTCCGTGTGAGAAATATCGAGGATTCGTCGACAGCACGCATGATGAAGATAAGTCAGGAGAGTCGATAGCTTCTTCTCGAGTGCATTAATCATGTGGCGAAGTCGAAATGCGGCCGCACGAAAGGAGGAAGGACGTGAGGTAATCCTCCAGCACTCGGTATTCTAATATCCATTAGTCGTTCCGATATCCGACTAATCCATCTCCCGCGGCCGTTTTCCCGATTTGCATACCTTCCTGGCTTTCTTCCACGACGGCGACGGCGGCGAGAGCTCGTTTGTCTCGCCGGGCCGCGAGAAAACCGTAGGGTTCGATCGTATATCACGACGGAGAAGTAGAGGACCCGGCAGCATTCTCTGGCATGCTCCGAGAATATGGAGATGCTACGATAACCCCGCATACCGAATTACCTGCGAGAAAGGTCTATATATTCAATGCGCACTTCGTTGAGAAGTGCGCGCTACTTCTCGAATCAACGTCGCTTCACTTCACTTCGCTTTTACAGCGGTTTATTAGCATAAAACGATTGGATAGCTTAGTACGTGACGCGAGATTGAACAATGAGCGGTTAATTAGTCTCGTTATTAACTTCTGTAATCTCGGTAGTAATACTTCCACCGCAAAATTACCGAGTTCTTCGATTCCTTTCAGTAGAGATGGCAACTATAAATAGGAAAGCTGTTGAAACTTAACTGTAATAAGTTTACAAAGATGAAAGAATAAAATGAGTTAAATATCATTCTGTAAAACAAGCCATCATTTTCGTTAATATTTAAAAAATATATATTTATGAACTTATATAAAAATAAATTATTAACCCTCCAATATTTATTTCAATGCTAATCCAACCGAGTCACTGGTGACTATGATTGTATTCTAAAAAAATCTGAAAAAATTTTGGTATACTCTTTCAATATTCAATAATACGATTTATTTTTTACAATGATACAATCCGATATATTTTCCACTTTTTTCGTACGTGCTAAAATTTGAGGCAGAATAATTCAAAATTGAAAATTTGCCATGTTTTATTTAAAATTCTTCAAAAGCACAGCTACAGTTATTAATATTAGAGAAAGTATATTTAGTTTCAGAAGTGTCTGAATAATTATAAAAATGTAAATTGTTATGATTTCAAAAATGTATCACTGAGTTACGCAATCATCCAAATTGTTGACCAGTTTTAATATTTATTTTTACAAGTTTAAATAAATTTATCTGTTTGTGTGCTATCCTAATAAAAATTAATTTGTGAACAAAATTGAGTAAAGTTTATGTATATATGTTCTTTTTGTACATATATATGAAAACCACTTTACATATTCATTATCATTTTGTAACGCGCGCGAGCACTTCGTCGTTCATTAAAACGTTAAGTTGTAAATCTTTTAAAATCGTTTCTAACGTTAATCGGACGTTTTATAGCACGTTTATCTATAAAATAAAATAATGAATAAAACAGCAAACTCGCGTAGTTAATTAAGAACAAGATCGTTCATCCGAATTGCGTTACGGCAAGACGCACACTCTCTCAATTCAATTGAAGAAAAGTCTGCTGAGCCGCATCCGCTTCCACTTTCGCTGCGACTTTCCGAGAAGAAATTATATGCTAGCGCTCGTAAACCGCCACCGCCGTTAGGTATGCGCCGTCGCGCCGCGCGTGGATTTAATTAAATATTTGCATTTGGTTTAATCCGTACTCGTCCCCGTTTTGTCTTCATTTCTCTCTTTCTCGCCATATCGCCACGCCGACGACGCGTCGTAATGAGAAAAGATAGGAAAGTATAAAGAGTAATCATCACGTTTCTGCATTCGGATAATCATCTGCAGCACGTGTATTATGGCATTTATTCGCGCACGTCCCGTCTTTTCAAGTTGAGATTCACAAGACTACAGAAAGTTCTAGAAAAAGAACGAAATAAGAAAAAAAAGAAGACTCTTTGCGCAAGTTTTTTTTCTTCATTACGTATAATTAACAGATGTAAATAAGACTGTAAACATTTAGAAAACATAATGCAAGTAATGCATAAAGGAGACTCCGCGCATTGCTGCTATTTGTCGGAATTTAATTTCTTAGGACTCCTAAAGAATTAACCCTTAATACGCACGATGATTTTCTTTTATTACACATGATGGGTCGTTTATCTTTAATTTTTACTTTTACAAGTATACAAAAATTATTGATTCGTACAATGACATTTTTTAAAAATGTATTCGTAAGATTATGAATTTAAAAAAAGAAAAAATATGTCATCATTTAGTTGTGCCACTTGTATGTAAAAAAAAAAAGTACAGGACATGAATGATCTAATTGAGCGTATTAAGAATTAAATCCCAAAGAATAGCAACAAGCCGGAAATTATTAAAATAAATATCAATTAAATTGTTAATTGTGTGATAATTAGACTAGTTTGTAATAAACAGAATAATACAAGTCTGAACAGATTATACTGAATAATAAAGAATTCTTTCGTAACAAAAATTTTAATCGTGAGGCATATACGTCGAACGATTTTGTATGTTAACGAGGTTTCATAAGTAGGGCAAAGGGTAGAGAAGCGCGCGTGTTTCAAGGCTCGCCGTATCATGTTGTAACGGTCGACGAGCACATAGTCGCAAGTTAATACAGCCGATATACTGCGGGTGTATCATAACCGGGGTACGGACCCGTGTAAAGGAAGCCTCATCGTGTCTGCTCTTTACGACTAATAATAAACTGTACCTATAGAGTAAGTCAGAAGCCCTGCGTTACCGCGGCCATCTCATAATTTTCCGTCAAGTTACCTGAAACAGACAAGATATCCCCGATCGTTAGATGCAGATCGTTATAAAATGCGATAATTTGCAAGACTCGCCGTTGCGAAGAGCGAGACTCGCTCTCGTATACGAGAGTTTACTATATAATACGAAACTTATGTCCGAAATCATTATTGTATTATAAGTGTATCGCGCGAGTAAATTAGATGAGACGAGCGAACATGAATGGTGGAGCGACCTTTCGCGAGAAGCGTTATCGACCTAGCAGCTCGGTAATAATACAACTACCAACGCCAATTTAATCGCGTTCATTTAATCGAGCCTCGAGATTTTTACGTCACGCAAAGAACTCTCTTTCCCCGCACATCGATTGAATCAGTGGAGAAAAGACGAGTTGAGCGAATTAAATTGATTCGCTTTACTGAGGCTGGCGAATATTAGCACATGACATTCCGTTCGCAAACGCAGTTTCTCCGCAACTGACATGTATTACACGCCGTATAATCACAAAATAACACGGCACACACATAGCACTCGGAGCCTGTGACTTCGGAAAATCAGCTGTCAACTTAATTTCACCTGAATAACCTAATTAAATTCGATCGAATATTATCATAAAATACGCAATGACAATTAATACCAAATCTCGTTTAAAAAACTAAATACGTCAACCACCTATTTTTTTTCTATCACAGAAGTTTTAGTACAATTTCGCCGTAAAGTTTCTTCTTCAGCTACTGGTATTGAAATAGCAGAGGAACACCTGCGTACGTATTTTATGACTGTCGAGAAGATGCATTTTTTTCACGTCAACGGCACGAGGATGCATTTCGCTGTGCTCGAGGCAACTTTCGTCATGACAAAATTACAATTACACCTCCTCTCCTATTTCGCTTTCTCTCCCGAGGCAGTCGATCCAATTGCCGTCCCGAAACTACCGCAAGAGTATAGCACGTTAATTGCTGGGATTCGGGGGAAAATTTGCTACTGCAGCAGATTGCCGTATATAATCCTCATAATGATCATGTAAGACAAACGTTGCCTCCGACGATCCTTTACCATGATACACGCACGCTTTCAAACGATGCTTAAATCGTGATGACTTAATTGCATTAAGTTCACGATCAATGTTAATCTTATTTTTATTGCTATGTTAAAATATATCGAACTCGTTATTATGCGCATACATGCGCGACACGCAATTTTTTTTTAACAGACCGAATATCACTCATATGTGAGAAGAGAATACAAGTTACAGCAAAATACTAACGCAGCCAAAATGTTGATTTATGAGGGGTATACGTTTGTAAATAATGCAGTAAATATCTCTTTTTTTAAGTCAGAGAGATTTCATTGAAAGTTATGAGGTTTACTGGCTCAAAATTGGACGCTTATTAGCTAAATCAGTTTTTTAACTCTACTTTTCAAATATTAAAAAAATTTTATCGTCAAAGCACTTGATTGATTCTTACTTTTTTAAATTTAAAATAAATTTTCTTATGTAAAATCAACCAATTTGGTTTGCCACAACTTGTAACATTTCAGTGTATTTAAACTTGAAATTAAATTTTTATATCAACGTAAAGTTTTGCTTATTAACATTTTATTTTTTTACAATTTATTTCATCAACTATTTTAAACTCTCGTTAAATAATTTCACAATTAAATATTAGCTTGCGTCTTCTTACGGAAAAAAATTAAGTTAACACGGTGTTTTCAAAATATTCCACACAGTTGTGTGATAAATAATGTTATAGATAGTCGAAAATGTCTCATCAAAATTGATTTGAATTAACGACAACCAAATTTCTATCGTGAAAGTTTAATGGCTCCGTCTTGTTTGTCGAGTACAGTTCACTATCTCGACCGAATCGGCCACCGTCTCTCCACCAGCGAAGTTAGTTTTCAAGCTATAGCTGAGTCGGAGAACCCGTTACAAGGTGGATGACCGAATTAAAGTTCGAGCAACTCGTGCCTCTGTATGCCACTGCTGGGAAAGCTCGTCGAGAAGCCGTCGAAGGGAACGAAGAAAAAGAACAAGTTTTGCAAAATAATTTTCACACGATTATAGATGAAAGATTGCATACTATTAAATTATTTCTCTCTCTCTCTCTCTCTCTCTCTCTCTCTCTGCTTCTACAAATATTATACATAAATTATAAAAACCAAATGAACCAAGTTTTATCATATTGTGCGATACTTATATATCACACACTTAAATTCATAAAGTTAAATTATATACCCAATTCATTACTTTTAATTATTTCTATATATTAGATCGCCAATACCCCTATTCAATTTAACTATAACAATGGAATCAAATAATTTTATTCAAGAAAATATATTAAATCTCAAATTTAATTAATTATTTATTAGATGCATACATATTTTGAAACTGTAACTACAGAAATAGATTAATTTACATTTTGATATACAGATGGAAGTTAAAAATAACAAAATGTTATTTAACTCAAGAGACTGAGTTACCATTTCTCCTTTTATATTTAACAGTATAGATAGATACATATAAATCAGAAAAATCCATTCCAAATAAGTAATGTAGAATCTAGATAAGAATAAAAAACAAAAGCTCCTATAAAAAGGTTTTATAAATTAAAAACTTCTTCATTTATAAATCCATTTTAAAAATTGAATTAGATACTTTCGCTTCAATATCTAGCAATCCTGTTTAAAAAAAGCATGTTAAAAAAGGCATATTCGAATGTATCAAGTTCTTTCGACAATCTCAAAGTTTATGGCTCTTTTCCATAATGTCGATTGGTTCATTCACTGTGCTTACTTCGTGAGCGATTGCCGTCGTAAATTTTGATTGTTATATAGGTATATCCTTGGTGTTAGTGCACAGTGTAATATTACAATTAACTTTTAATTTAAACAATTAAAAGTTAAATAATGTGCGTAAAAAGCGCGTTTGTGATATACGATAATTTTTAAAAACATAAAAAATAAATTACAGTAATAAAATATAAAAAATAATTTAAATCAAAGATTTAGATAAAAGATCGATTGCCAAAAGTTTATAAACACATACAATGGTTGATGTTTTTATATTCGTAAAATATAAAAATATACAGTTAATTTTGGAAATTAAATGAGACTGTTTCACTATCATAGTGTTTAATAGCTATCTACTCGAGACGTAATTTCAACGAATTGTGATCATTTCTAATTCAAATCGTGCAAATTGATGAAGAGGTAATAAAAAGATACTAGGAAAAATATAGCGGTGATCGATCGAGCCCAAAAATACGGCTAGTCTGTAACGCATAACATTTTAATATCAATATTGACAAATTCAAACACTATCTTATAAGTTTGCGACAATTCAGTTGAATAAATGCTACTATAAAATAATTTACTGTTTTAAATGTGATAAAATAATTTCTTAACATTTTCGAATAAAAATATTTTCCAAAGTTTATTTCTGATTGTCTATTTTCTTGCTCAACAAACTGAATTAGACGTCCATTTTAATACATCATCAAAATGTATTCTTTAAAAGGAGCGGCATTTTAAGACGAATCGACCACCAAAATTATTCTTTAACTGAAACAACTTATACGATATCAGATTTTAAAAATAACTGTGCTATTCTAAAGATATCAAAAAATCAATCGACGATAGATCCTCGAAATAACCAAGTGAGTTTCTACATTTTCGGAATTAACGCGAATCGATAACCGCGATAAATGTGAATTTCTCAACCGATGCAAGATATTTTTTTAACGCTGAAAAAGGACGAATTATCAAGTCCGTTTTGGAAGAGAAAATTCAAAGGAACACCGATGAGAGAACTCAGCACAAGTTATATGAAATGACAATGAAATTCAGAACGATCTCGAGGACGCGCCACGCCGGAAGAAGAGCTCGAAGCAGACAGATCATAAAGCAGTACGGAGCAAGTAAAAGCGAAGGAGTACGAAGGGATGGTGAAAAGCGCGGAAAAGCAAAGAGGAGAAGTGGTACGAGAGACGGGAGGGTTGGAAGGAGACGCCGGAAAATTTCCTCCGACGTCTCGCAGATTTCGCCCCGCAGCGTTTTCCGGTCGTGTCCCGTGAATCGTAAAGCGGGTTACTCGTTTCACGATGAGGAGAGGAAGGTGGGTGGTGGGTTTGTCGACGTTTCCTCTTCTTTATACGGTACAAGGGACTTACATCCCCGACAAGTCGACCGAAGTCGTGCTGCCTCTCCCTATACCTATAAACGCAATCTTAAATTATACCATATTTTAAATTATAATTTGATATTAAAAATAAAAAGTCGATAATTTCCTTTCTTAGCTACAAATGCTGTTAAAATAATTATAATTAATTTAAAAGAAGTGATATTTTTCGCAATAAATTCTCTACAGTATAGCGCAAGTTTTTTTTAAAGATGCATCATTATTAAATTCCTTGTTAATTTGTAATATTACATCTCTAGTTTCACTTTAAGATTGTATTTCAAGACAAATAATCGGTGCACAACTGAATATAATTTTATTGATTTAAAATAATTAATATCTCTTATTTGTTCATTTTTTACATTAGTTACAAAATTCAAATTCACCGAATAAAACAAGAACGCTCTGTACGATAAAATTGTACATTAAAAGTGTATTCATAAATAAGTTTCTCTCGCCACAAGTGCACGTGAGAAATAAGAAATCTAAGCAGTTCAGTGGAAGGAAATGCTCGCGTGCAATCGGTACATCGCTCCTTCACATTCTGCACGGCCCTGAACGCACCGAGCCAACGATTACCTGGATTGCACCGTATGCAATTCCCGAGTGCAGTGACCGACCTTGCGATCTTCAACCTGTCTTTCCGGCTTGGCCGTAAGCCGTTGCCTAGAATATATATTTATCATCGTTGAACTGTTGGCCTGCGCGAATTGTTAAAAATCAATCAAAGTTTAGGCGGAATTAAGATAAAAAAAGTGCAATAAGTAAAAAGTAAGTTTTGATTTATAACATAAATGAACACAAATTATGGATTTTTTAATAGTCTATTTCTATAACACTCATTGATAAATTTATTATCTCTTTTATCAATGATCTCTATTATTTTATTAACTCTATTATTTTAGAAATCAATGATTCTATTAACATCTGTTGTATTATTTTAATAAGTAGGTACAATTATATGAAACAGAACATGAATCTTTTGCCTGGCACAAATCTATCGTTGATATTTAAAAATTACAATGGCACATTTCTTGAACATAATCTTAAATTTATTTTAAATAATCTTTAATTCGCGATAAAATTTAATATATTGTAGAAAAATTGTGACGTACATATTCATTTATCAGAATGTACAGCTCATTAAATTGTAACAGACTTTATTCTCAAATTATAAATTGTTTAATTGTCTATAAATAGATTTTCAATAGAACTAAATAAAAGATTTATAAAAAAAGTCAATATATCTGTACGCTCAAAATTAGTTTAAAAAATAAATGATTCAAAAGTTGTATCTTTAACAATATTTTTCAATCTGAAAAAAGTACTATAAGTTTCTAAAATGCAACATAAAATGTTAGTATTATAATATAAAATAAAAAGAAAAGAAATGGTAATATTTGATAAATTTCGAAAGATTGGAAAGCTTCGGTATCAAACGAGTTGTTCAAAACTCATCGGAAAAAACATCTAAAAAGAATCCTCAAGAAGTGATCGCCTGTATCATGTCAGGAAATATTTGTCCAGGCCATGCTGTGCGCACCTGCGTGCACGTGCAACCGCACGTGCATACAAACAGAGCGGCCGGGGGATGACAAACGGCCCGGAGGGGTTGGTGCGTCATTTAATCCAGGCATTCCCTCGTTCGGCGACGACGACGGTCCCGCGCGAGCTCACAAAAGCCATCGTTAGTAACTTCGACCCTCGTCCCAAAACTCTTACCCCTCCATACTCGGATATCTCATACTCTTCGCCTGTAGCTCCTCCCTCCCCCATGAACTAAAACCCTTCTTCCTGTTACCAAAAGATAGAAGGATTGCATCCCAGCGAGGCAGGTAACGTATTGTTCCGATTAATTATATGACGAGACGTGATTACATTGAGAATTTACGGCATCGATAATTCTGAACTTTTGCTATGTTGGACAATTAGCTGAGAGTGTACCCTTTAGTCGTACCCCCTTGACCAGATTTTCACCGAAAGTGAAAAATAACACCACAACATTTTCTATAGTTAAAATGAATAACAAAATAATTACAGTAAATTCGATTTCTTTTTTAAATTGTTTCTCCAATGAAAAAATAAAAAAATATTCCATTATTATTTATGAGGAAATAATTAACCTAAAAATAAAATTATCCAATTTAAAGAAAAATCTCGTAAGGATAAAATCATGCGACTAAATCGATAGTCTTCTGCAATTTTGAAGATCCCCGAATGGATGAACGAGCAACATTACACTTAGCTTGGATCGACAAGAATGCGTTATGTGCAAAAATCGAGTAGATGCGAGTAAACGTGCGATTAGTTGAGATTCGATTAAGCGAGAGCAGCCACGATCGGAAAGTAATTAAGCCACGACGGTAGAGAATCGTCGTGGCTCTCCGATCTTTGGCGAGTCCCTAATGGTCGTTTAATGCCTCGGCACGAACAGCCAGAGAGAAAGGGGAGAACATTAATGTTCCCTCGCACTAACGACGACTGGATCACGAGAACGACAAAGGCGAAGGCGATGACGACTTCATGAGCATGACTTGATCTTGCTGATCCCAAGGCCTATTATGTGTCTGCTGACACAGCCAGATACGTGATCGGCACTCAAATAAAAAAAAAACGAATGAATCTAATACTCGATTCCGCCAATGTCAGATTAATTTTAATCTCGATTTCATCTGTTTCTAATTTTTAGGATTAAAAAACAGATAAACGGTAAGTTTAACCGCAAGATTAAAATTAATCTATACTGATGCAAAACGAGCACAAGTCAAATATGTTCGTAAATCTTAGCTCAATAATCTTATCTCTGTAGTTACAATTTCATTGAAATGATACAGTAGTTTATATGTTCAAAGTGTTTAATTAAAAAACTTGCTATAACAAAGTCAAGATTTTAACTTTGCTTATTTGTTGTAAATGAAATTCAATGACATGACGAATTAATCTTTATATATATTACATATATATAATAATTGCATATATATAATAATAAATCAATGTTATATATATTGTAAGGTACAAAAATGATACATAAAATAGGTTTCTACATTTTAAAGTTATAATATTCGATAAATATAAAAAAATATTTAAAAAATTAAATAACTGAAATATTATAATTTAAAAAATGACATCGGGCAATCAAAGATTAAAAAATTCCTTTGATCAAATTCGCGAATGCTTGCAAATAATAATCTCTACAAGTTTCGATGACAACGTTTTTATTCTCCGATAGTAATTTTATTCTCCAATATGCACATTCATACGTATGTTTACTGTTAAATGGCATTATTTTAAACGGAAAATTTGAAACAATGCGATTTTGAATAGCCTCAGAGAGTACACAACTTCTCCAATTACGCTTATTGTTAGAACAGTCGTTAACATCGGTTTCCACTTTCAGGAGCTTTAAAGATTACGATTGAAGACATACGACACTCTGCCGATTCAGAGATCTTAAGTGCGCTGGAAAAAATAATTCCAATAATCTCTCGTTTGTTCGCTAAGACAAAAGTATGTGCGGATCGGGATAAAGGTTAAGTGGCTAGTAACTATATGACTTATTCTAGATTCGAATCGGATAGTCGACCAGCCGACCGACCGGTTGGTGCGACACAATAGAACGGATCCGATAAACCGAGCTGGGATTTATCGGCGCCGTGCTTAGCCAGGAAATGGCGCCCCTACGGAAATATATAGGCGTGTATCCATTCGCCGTGTAAGCGAACATCCCCTTCGAGCGCCCAAGGGTGTAACGTAGCGCAAGGAGTTTCGACGTGCCTGTCCCAGATCGGGGATTAAATTAATATCTCTTACAGGGAAAAAATAATTTGCGTCGTAAAGAAGATTAATTACAGATAAGGTAATAAAAAAAGAGATTTCGATAATTAAAGGGGTCATATACAGTTGAATATTGAGTAAAAACTCAGGTACAAAGTTGATGTTATTTATCGTCATTTTGACATCAAAATAACTTAGGTATATATAGTGAACATTTTAATACCAAAACGACGACAATCGCTTTTGTTATTTGTGAAGGCTCAAGAAGCTATGGGTGTAAACGAATTACAAGCGAAACGTTAACTGTATTGGAGATAACAAAAGAAACTAAGGGTGTTTCAAAAGCTTCGAGATATTAAAAATAACACAATTTACATAAAGTACGTTTCGTCCTTTATTTACATTTTATGAAAACCATTCCCTATCACATTTCTGTCTTCGCAAGATTAAACCTCGATTTCTTCTTTCATCGTTTCTATCATTTAACAAATTTTTCGCAATTGGAATCTCATTGACACTGATCGGAGAAGAAGCTTTCCTATCTTTACGTATCTCATTGAAACATCATAATCGTCTCTTTATTAAGAAACAAACGAGGTTACTGATACTTTATCACAGCATTTTTAATCAGCATTATTATCTTATTATTAACGTTACGTACACAAAAATTCAATGGTAGTGTATGGTAACATTTATCGATAATTTCGCGGTATCTCAAAGCACATTGTTTCCGATAACTGTATTAGTAGCAAGTTGATAATGAAAAATATTTCGGCTAATTGAAAGATATCATATCGCACCAGAACGCTGTTTTAATTGCTGTTCTTCAATAATTATAAGACATAGATATAAATATCATTAATTCATTAAAGTACTATGGCTAAACTAACAACGTTAACAAAAAAAATACAATTGGAAATAAGATCGGAGCATGAAAGAACATTTCTGACATAAAAAGCACATTACACTTTTGCAACTAATTGTTATAAACAAATTATTAAATAATGATATTAAAAGAAAACTGATAAAGCCAATCAATCCTCCTAAATATTTAATAAATAATGATACAGAAGAACTACGAGCCTAATAAATTCGTTTAATTTAACAAGTTTTTTTCTTAATATCGGAGATATATTCATTTGATCTAGTTTTTAATTTTCTTTTGGTTTGACCAACATAACTCGCACAAATCTTGTAAATATTTAATAATTTCTTTTGTATCGAAAATGTTTTTCATGCTGCGGTCCTATTTTCAATTTATTGTTTTTTTTACTAATCTTGATCTAGTTAATGAGTTAATAGATACCATGTGGAATACCATTCTATGTTGAAACTGATATCGCGATCAGTATACCTGCAAGAGTCAAAATCACAGCAATGCGAGGCGAATAGAATGCCATTGAAAGTCACCGTGCCGTTGCGGTGGCGGCTGTAGGTCGCGATGACTGGGTAATACTAAAAATAGTCGACGGGAACGATGCCGGGGCTATTATTAAGCTGCGATCGATGCCGAGGCAGTCGTGGCGAGTTATTTCAGCGCGTGTCCCGCGAACCAGCACGTGGGGGGGAAAGTTGAGAGAGGAATGCCGCGAGCATGGAACGCGAGAGAGCTTTTCGAGCGGATTCTCGACCGAGTCCGCGATAAGGATGAGCTGGCGCGGCAAGTTGCTCTGCGAGGTCGATACGTCACGAATGCCGCGACTGTCACAGCATCGCTTGTCGCAATATCGTTGAACTCAACTATCGGACAAGGAACTCTCGCGAGCATTTCCTCCGAGAAGTTCATCCGTCAAATTCGTTCACGCGAAATATCAGCATTACACAGCGGTTACTGTAAGTAACTTCGATAGTTACAGTCACATATAATTCTCTAGAGAATTCACTCATATAAGCATTCGTATTTTTAATTAAACATTACGTAAATAAGTATACCCTCTAAAAGTTTTAGAATGAATTTTATTCTTTTCTAAGACTGGCACAATTTTCACTCTTTAAAGTGAGATTTCACTTTAAAGAATTTAGAAAGTGCATTTTGTTAATTTAAAATGAACAAACATCGTTTATTTTTATATCGAAAATAATACATAAAATTTATATAAAAAATTGATAAAATTCCTATGAAAGTTAAATCAAAACGATAAGATGTTAATTGTAAAAACTTAAAAATTGATCTTATTATAAGTTTCATTTTTTTATATAAGAAAAGAACGAATTTTAAGGATCGATATATTAATGACTATGTTTATGAGAACATCTTTTATCGACATACAATATATATATATACAAAGCGAAAAATTGCGATTTATGTTCATTAGTAGCTGATTATTGAAATGTTAATTATCGTTAACTAAAAATGTATGAGATATCTCCCGATTTAACTAAATTATCTATCTTATGACTTCCTTATCTATATTATGGTTGCAGCTGTAAATCTATAGAAGCAAACAATAAAATGAATTAATCACAGCTATGCCAATTGCATCAAGCTGTATCAATAAATTAACATGTAAAAAGCGAAGTTTTTATAACGGGATAAATCGTTTTAATAACGTTTAACAATCGCCATTCCGATTAAATTTAATTATAATAAAAATTATCGTGGCTTACTGGATTTTAATGAAGACGCACATCATCGAGATGCACTCATAACAAAATTACATGCGAGGGGTCTTCTATTAAAACGTGATATACGCGCAATCGGGCGTAACGAGCGAGTTCACTTTTTACGGACTTCCCGCGATCGCTCTTTGCCGGCGGGACTTTATCGACACTTTTAATTCGCGCGAAATAAAGTCGCGGTGATTTATCGACGACTCCTCTCCCGCGGATGGATCGAAGAGATCCATCGACACGGTATTTATATACATACGCGCGGCTATCTTTCGATTTAACACCTCGAAGCGACACACACCTCTCCTGCTTGCACTTCACAGAATAATATTAGGAGCCAGCGCCCGATCATTCATCATATTAACCCGTGGACTTTCCTTTTTTTCCAGCGAACCGGAATTATCACGAGACGAAGGGATCGACTTTGGATTGCGGTCTCATTCTCTGTTCTTCCTTTTTCCCCGTTTATTCTCTTTGAGAATTTCTCTTCTAATGAAAAAATAAATGTCACGATCGCGAAGACTGAATCATCTTATTATTGCGATTTCTGCGACGCTTTTATTACTTTTTGCATTCTCGAACAAACATTCGCTATACATTTCATAACATTTACAATCTATTATGCAGATCTACGTGAGACAAGGTAATGATATGTTCATGTTTAATGTTCTTTCCTGTTTTTATATTTATCAATTAATTCAACATTCCTATAAAGGATTAACACATTGCAAAAAAAGTAATTTTGTTCTCTTCATACATTACTTCGCCTGATTCATAATTTCTCTGATTATTCTGACGGTTCGCCTCGGGTTAATGATAAATTGATCATTCGCTCTCTTCTTTTATGATATATAACGACCGTTCTCACTATCGGCGGGCGTTCAAACGAGTTTCTCAACGCCTCGCGTTACGAGAACTCGGCAACGGCGGTTCGTGACTCGCTACAAATTAGCCACGGTGGCGTAGATCGAGAAGAACCGCCGGTATTTCCGGAGGCGGATACCCGGTCGGCGGTTAACCGCCGCACGTTTCAGAATAGTTACACCGTCGCAGCCGACTCTCCCGGCCCTTCCGAGAAAACTGCCCGGCGCGAGGAGACGTTTAATTTTTAGCCCCCGCCAATTTCAGGTCCTCCGATCGGCAGGCATGAACCTCCTCTTTCTCTCTCGGCACCCCTGCTGGGTCGATCATGCTATCCCTCGAATTCCCCCTCGCTGATCCCGACGCGTATATCATCCCTTCTCATCCTCCGTATCTCTTGGAATCCCCGTCATCGAGATATGTGAATGGCCTGTGTTGTATCTCATTGTACAGGTTCACTTGATTCGATTAGTACGCTCGTTCACGTTTTCACAGGGCAAATAGTTAAATTATTGTATGATCAATGTTGGGAATGCAATACATATAAATAGAATACATACAAATGGCTTTTTTTGTTATACACTAAATTGTAAATATTAAACATTACATATTGTAAATGTTATACGTTGTATTATAAATATTAAAGTGTATGCAAAAAGGAGCGATAGAAATTTGTTTTTCTCGCACATAAATTGCTTTTCGTAAAAAATATGCCGTTCATGTATATGTATTATTAAAACGTGAATTTGTACATATTGTATTGCAAACCAATCTCGGTATAATTTTTCGATATATAAATTACTGAGCATTATATTGAGAGTTAGTCTTCTTTCACAGTTTTATATCTTCCATTCTGGTAAACGCTGCTGAAACGAGCTTGGCAAGGTCAAAATCAATTTTCTAAAATTCTCGGAAAGATTTAGATCGTAGTTATACAACGAGACAACCCTTCAATTTTACGTTCTAACCGATACACAGGTATCCCAACTTGGAAAACTCTTAAGGAACGTTCACCCTCGACCTTTACCAACACCTAGTTGACCTTGAGATCGCCAATAAAGATCTCGTCCAGGTTCATACTCAGCGCAGCAACGACTAAGGAGCTCCTCCCCTTTTCAAGAGTACATAGTCCACCAATTACAAACAAATGCAAAAGAAAAAGAGAAAGACAGAGAAACCGTTTATCCGAATGAATATGTAATTCGTAAAGAATCTATTTTTAGCAATAAGAACAATAAAAAATAAAGATAGAAATGAAACGTTGTGTGTTCCAGATAAAAGAAAGAAATACCCAGAAGAAGATTTATCACATTGTTCTGTAGACCTGAAGACTGTCATCCAATAAATCATTACTAACAACACACACTAACTGATTATATGTGGTTTCACAGAATTGCAATTGATTTCCTGTACAAAGACTGTACATCTCAATACCGTTTAAAGAATAACAAAGCTAGAATAAACGTGAAATAAGAGACTATTAGAATTTTAAAGACGCAGCACAACGCGAAGTGCAACGCGCGCAACTCTATTCGAATGCACCGTCGTGTGGTACGCGCACACGCCGCGGGTGCATTGACCGCAATTCCCGACATACCACCGGAGCACGTTTAGCCACCGCCGCTCGCCAACGATTCGACAATGTTGCAGTGTGTTGCATTGTGCTACGTGCGCATAAACGATACCATATCCGGAATCGTAATGCACCACCCAGAGAGAAGACTAGTGCGTCTCGCGACGACACGTCAATAAAAATTCATCGAAAATATACATTCACTTATCCTGCATTTTGTCACGTTGTGTATACTTAATGTTTTTAAAAATATTCATTTTATTGTATGTATAAACGAATTATATCGATTGACTATTATCATATAAATAAAATCAAGTTATCTGCATTGCTAAATTGCCTTACATTTAAAGTTATCGTATTCCTGCATTGAAATAGGCGCATTACGTACGTATTTTGACACTTGAAATACACCCTTAAATATATTAACTGCTTTAATGCTGCTCATCTACTATCGAAATCGTAAATGAAACCATAACTGTTTTTATTTCACGAATCGGTTTATCGAGCGGCACTTCACGAACGACGAGGAGAAAAGGGATCCCGGGTGTTAACTGCGTTTCACTGAATATCGGAAGCACGGTAACTGCACTTCCGCACAACCTCGCTATCCATAGAAGTGCACGCACTCCATGGGTGAGAAAGAGAAATGAACAAAGTGCAAGGAAATTTATTTCGCTTATTTTACCCTTCGAGATCAGATAATCATCATATCTACAATGTACTACATACATACATATAATAAAAAACGTGCAATAATGTCTATCTGCGAGCTCTTCAGATAAAAGTAAGCTTTTTATGTCATATACTTTTTCATTCTAAATATAAATTATAGATAATTCGATATGATAAACAAATGATAAACAGAGCGGTTATTTAAACGAATATCCGCAGTTTAAAAAAATTATTTATGATCAGTAAACATAGCAATAATTTATGATTATTATCCTCTAATGTGGATAGATCTCTTTTTGAGACACATTTCTTACACTGAAAAAAGAATCTGATTGCATTAATTGGAATTCTGATTAAAAATAGATAAATCGAAATTTTCTGGTTTTTTTTTTTAATTTATTACAATTTCAGTTAAGATAACTAGAATTCTGATTGACATGTGTGATCAGAACTTCTGTGGTTAGTTTATTTTCCAAAATGTTTTTCAGTGTTTCATTTATTTCCTTTTATTTTCTTCAATTTGCTTAGTAGGAATATTTTTTAAAGAGACTTGGTTATATACTACATTTGAATATATCGGATTCACATTTAAGTTTTATTCCATTTTATAAATTCTCCACAGAGATATCGTTGAGAATTAATACATTATTAGTTCACTCAGATACTCGTGTTTCCTCACCCATCAATTTCCGGGATACATTTCTCAATCTCATTCGAATAGAAGCCAGTAATGAATCGGAATTTTCGAACTAACTACTCGTGTAACTTTTACATACACCATTATCATTCCTGCCCCTTTTTCCAGACTCAACTGCCGCGCCGCGGGACGAATTGACCGTAGAAAAGGCAGGCGCGCCTTCGACACGCTGACTGTGACCTTGTCCCAATTGTTCCCCGCTTATGCCTTCGCAGCTCTACCTAGTCTAGTGCTTAGCGTCGAGAGCCGCCGCCTGCCTCGCCTGCCTCCTTGCCCGGAGTGCATAATGGTGCATGTGCAATCGACAAACGGTGCTCATGCTCGTTCATTCGACCGCGACACGTGTCGTAAGACTCGTATAAGATCGAGATAAATATCCGTTACCAACAAATACGAATCATGACGATCGAGTTGCTTCAATTATTGGAAAAACACAGTAAACATGTTCGCAGAGGAGAAATCTATTTTCTCTCAGATGTACTTACTCTGGCTCTCTCAAATGATTTATCGCTGTGTAATAAGATACTTGAAAAACTATTTAAAACAAAAGGATGAAGCTTCCGCATACAAAAACCGATAGAGATCGGTTTTAAAGTATCTAAAACTTTAATTAGATACGGATCTGAAAATAATTTCGTTGAGCCATCAAAATAATTATGTCGAACACCCAAAGTGGGTGCTATTATAGAATTTCAAAATTTTTTCTAGCATTGCTCATCATGCTTGAGATTTCTACGTAATTATTTTGATGGTTCAATAAAATTATTTTCAGATCTGCATCTAACGAAATTTTTAAAGCAAATAGTAAAAGTAATTCTATGTTAAAGTAAGTATTAAATAATACAAAAATAATAAGCAGAAAAGTTAGGTTTATAGAAAATTTACAGTTACATATAATTTAAAAAAAAAGAGATAACAGAGTAAATTTAACACAATTTAACATTATATTATGTCTATAGTAATAAATAGTAGTAAAAGACTAAACTGCGTATTACTATGAAATTGTCACTTCCGATTTTTAAAAAGAGCGAGGTAACTTAAAGTACATATCTCTCTCTCTCTCTCTCTCTCTCTCTGTCTCTCTCTCTCTCTCTCTCTCATCTTTCTCTCTGGAGTATCGAATTGAAGGAGATGCTAATATATTCAAGCTAAGATCAGGGAATGCGCAATTTATACCTATTACCATAGTTACGTCAGAAGCACGTATTAATTTTAAGCTCGATCGCTACTGAATTCGACATAGCGACATCAAAAGTCAAAATTAATATCTAATTGATAACATTCACAGTCGTATTCCCAGATTCCTATACCGCACCTTCCTTCTATACACCGCGGACTATTTTCCATCTGACATACCGTCTTATTTATTATAATTTAACGCAATTTCTACACACGAGATGACTCACGAAACATCATTTAATTATCCGATTTTCTAATTTTAATAATTAATTCCCGTGCCAGTTCTGTAACAATTTTGTTAAAAATAAATGTATTACCTAATGATATGATATTTTATGCTCTACTTTGTATGTCACCGATAATTTATCAAATATCATTGTTAGCATTAATAAAAAAAACTAGTAGGAAAGGCACTGGGCAGCATAGCCATTGAATATAATTCTCACACCCCGACGTTCTTTTCCTTCTACATTCCATGGAATATGTATGACATGCTAATGTACCTTGTACCTAATCTAATTATACAGTTCCACGGGAGCCTTACCCTCCCGTTTGCCGATCTATCGTTCCTTTATACATGCAGACGCACGTAAACGCGGATCGAAATACTTTCCTTGCCTCTTCTCGAGATTCCCCTTTCAGTCACTCACCCTAATAACGCGTGCTGTCTGATCGACGAAACCTACGGGTTGTCGATTATCCTGGGTGAAGGTGCTTGACCCACCTCGAGAAATATACTGCAAATTGCGTCGATTATCGAATTTCTTATCAAAGTAATTCTTCGTATTGTTAGACCTGGAAGTCCCAATGCCGGCAATAGTTTGCCATGTTCTGTATCAAACTTATTTTCTGTAATAGTTTCAATACAATAGAATAAAAAATATATAAGTATTATATATTATAAAAAATGTATAAGCACATTTTATTAATACAATACGATTTTGTTTTTTTATGTAGACATCGTAGAATAGATTTTTTTAAATTCAAAATAAGAATTATGAATTAACATCATAAGTATATCTTGCAAAAGCCTTTATATTCTAATAAAAATAACATTCGATAACATACATTAAGAAGATATAATTAATATTGTTAATGTTGTTTTTAAATCGATATATCTGCATTTTCGTTTATAAATGAAAATCTCTACTGATGATTCAATACTTTGAAAGTTTCATCATAAATCTAAATAAAGAATCAATCCTACAATCCTAACATTTTATGATATACTGTCACTTTTCAAATAAAGCAATAAATAACTGATAATCTATGGTAATTCAACAATTGGGTCTTTTACGAATTTTTTGTGACAATCTTGAAAAAACCTTTATTGTAACTCTGACAGATAATCAACCGAAAAAAATCGAAAAATATATAATCTACCCATTTCTTTAACTATTTATTTCTTGTATTATTGTAACATAATAGCTTTTCGAATCTACCGACATTACAAAATATAAAGACCCTTGAAAATGCCGATGTTAGTCCTGAAAAGGACTAATAGTGATTTATTATACCTATTTCTGTGTAAACACATACATATATCTCTATATATATCTTTATATATACTGAGGAAAGTGTCAGTAGAGATTTTATTATCCAAATAAAGCAGTCAATGATGTGTATTATTAGATATACACGTCAAATAGAACCGTGACGGAAGGGAGGCGAAGAAAAACTCAAAAAATAGGTAAGTCATATATTTTCGGACTTTCTCGGTTAATTACGGCTGTCAGAGTCACAATAAAGATTTTTATAAAGACTGCCGTAAAAAAAATACCAAATTTCAAAAAAGGTTCTATCTAAATATTTTTACCCAATTTATAACATGCATTTACATCACGAATTGAGCAAGATGTAAAGGTTCACATTACCTTGCAAATATTATTTTACTGAAAATTTTACATGAACGGTCCTCCAATGCGCAGTATACGACGTAATGCCAATGGCGATATCCGGCTTCGGCCGTTACCGTATTTTCGCGCGCACGGAACCGTGCGAGAGCCGTACGACGTCGGCCGTTTCCAAGAACGTATTATGGGTTTATCTTCTCCTTCTGCGCAAAGGAAAAAGTGCAGACCACGGTCGGACAGCTACGTCTTTCACGTTTACAAGCGGACGTGCACAAGTCCCAGTATATTTCGCACAAAGGCGCCGACTCGCTAAGCAACAAAAATTCCACGGTGAAATGTGAAACTGAACCCATAATGGACTAATTGTAAGATTTCAAAAAATTTCCTTTTACAAAATCTGATAACTTTCTATAAATATATATTCAACGATCATGTATTACTTATTGATGACACATATCGAGTTTAAGGAAATTTTTGACGTGCTGTTATCCGACATGCTTATTTTTATCGTTATACGTAGCATAGATATATTGATTTAAAACTTTATACGTAGTATAATTTTCTTATTTCATTATATCTAATTTTATATATTACATATTATATACACTCCTGTCACATTTACATTTCAACGATTCAATAAAGTTATTATGCTAAATTTCGACAGAAAATATATGGATTATTAATGTATCCTTAGTGCTAAATGTAAATGTGCCTTATAATACTTCTATAATAGAGTGACTATAACTAGTCACACGTATGACACTCTGAAAATGGATGATTCAATTAGCTGGTCGATATCTAGATTTTCTGGTATGACTACTATCTATAATACTTCTGAGATATTAGATGTAGATGTGTTTCGCGTAATCTCGGTTAAAAAACTTCAATCGTATCTCTCAACATCGCACAAAGAATTCTATTGTTCAGCGATTGCCCAAGGTTACATGTACTCTCTATGCTGCAAAAATTCAGTAAAACTCGCGCCGAGAAGTGTTGAGCAACACATTTAAAATACTTCGATATTTTCGCGGTACTCCGATGGAAAAATAGAAAGATAAAATCGCCGGAAATCGCCGAAAGGCTAACATTTACATCTGCATTACATTTACTTACAGAATAACTAAAATGACTTTGTTGAATTTCTAAATAAAAAATTCATTAAAAAAATTAATTAACAACTTTAATGGATTATCACTTGAAAATACAACTTACACGTGAAACTTCCTTTTTTAGGATTGATTTCACAAACATTTTTTAAAATCTTCTTTAATTGTAAATGCAAAATATTAAGATTTTGAAATTAGCAAATGAGGATTAACGAAATTTTGAAAGAGCGAAATCTCGAAGAAGTAAAATCTTTCAGATATTCTAGAATCAGAGAATCACGGTATAATGATGCATTATACGGATTATGTAATTCCGATTTGCATTTGATTAGTGCATTTCCAGTACAATGGCGATGAGTGACGCCTATGGCGGAATGCAGGGAGGAGCGCGGCACACAAGCGCGCAATTCCTGCGGGACGAGGTGGACTGGTAGACGGCCATATCCCCGAAACGAAACGAGAATGGCAAGGGATCGATCTTGTCCGCCTTCTGCCTCCTCGTGCTGCTGAAACCCTCTTTGTTTCCTGGCATTGCGAAGAAGAAGGCGTTTCCATCAAGTTACCCACCAATGCGACACACACCGGTAGATTTAATTACAATTGCATCTCTCTAATCTCAACGTTAAATTGTTTAACTAAAATTAATGTTAAGCTGTAAATCCCTATTTTGTGACATCAAACATAGGAAATTCTTGTTAATGTATGAAATTAATGTGCTATTAATTTCATATGTGAAATATGTATTATAAAATAAATACATATATCAAATTTTCACATTTTCCACTACGTGAAATTCATGACATGAGAAATCTTTTTAATTGCATAATTTCAATATATATTAAATTTCTTTCTTACACTATAAAACCTAACGTTTCGAAAAAAGCACTTAAGCTGTATACCTATAGATATTCTACAGCAGTTATCGATAACAGACCATTGACAATTATATTATAAGAGTGATTAATCGAACGATTTCGCGACTGTTAAAATTGCAAAAAGAAAAATGAACACGAGAAAGCCGTGACAAATTTGATAGACACACATGTGGCAAACAGGACATTTGTGATAATGTGCCGAGTAAAAGAGATCAGCTTCGATTATCAATCGATCTTTAGCGCTTGTCGACAATGCGGTACGAATAAACGATGTCGATCGCGTTACCGATCGATATCTGCCTAACCGCACGTGTACCCTTCCAGCTATTGATAACCGTCGCCTGTCGGCTAATTAATTCGCCGAGTAACGTAATTACTCGAGGTTCGAACGCGCACACAAACAGTAGCGCCGAGATATAATATACAGGTTGTCCCAGGACATCATCGTTGCCATATCTTTTCTTCACGGATTCAATCTGATTTCGAGCCAACCTAATATATTTCAACGAATTTATAAGTACTTCTTCAAATATATCATTTCTCCCCTTCGGATTAAATTTGTTACAGCTTCAAACTACTATAAAGCCCGTATTCAGAATGCGTTTTTATGACGTCGCACGTATTTAGCATATATATGTACGTTCATATACTACACTGTTAGATATCAACAATAGTAATCCAATCCTTTTCGTTATATAGTTAATTAAAGTAAACAACGTTCATATTAACATATATACTTAATAAATAATAAACCTTTGAGCCAAATTTATTATGTTTTCTTCAATTAAATTATTTAACTTCATTGTTTTAGTTAAATTAACGAATATCGAATAGAAGCAATAGCAACCTATGAAATAAATTAAAAATTAAAATGACCCTCTCTCTCTCTCTCTCTCTCTAATTAAATATAAGTTGACATTATTCAACAATGTATAGAATTTTAGGCATAAAAGCGCATATTTATTGATTATAATAAAGTGCGTTCTGAATACAAGCCTAATAAAACATTGCAGCTAAAATTAATAATTAGTATCGTAATAACACTTCCTAACATAACAGTTGTTATATTAATATATTCGTATTCTGAAAACCAAGTTGATCTTAAACGGTTTAAGTAAATCGTGTAGGAAGGGTTATACAGTAGGCAATCTGGAACACCCAATGTGCAGGATCGCACATATGTATATGAGTATACATTATACAGTCGATACGGGGCGTCTCGTACAACGGGTGCTCACGGATTTACGCCCGAGCGAGGATGATCTTGTTAATTCGCCGGCAGATTAATGCATTCGGCGCAGAGGATTAAGCACTGTGGTGCGCGACGCGCGACTGATTTATCGACGACCTAATTGAGGATTAATGACGCATTTTTCGCGCGTTACTGTAAACGGATGAATTATGAATCGGTGGATGGCCGTTGTACGACAAATCCTGAGCATAACGACGATACGATCTTCACGTATTAATGTATGTTATCGATCGAAGTATAAAATCCAATTCTAAACGTGTTCAATATTGAGCACTCGTAGCAGGATAGAAAATCAAAGAGTGAAATAATTTAATCGTATTATTTCGTCTTTTGGGATATCAATAATTGTACTCACATTCACTACGTAATCTCTTTTCAAATCTCATCTATTGTTGCGCTTAACTGTAACGGACATAATTATTAAATTGGAACAACAATTATTCATAGTGATTCAGTATATATAATGTGACAGCAAATGTTTCGAAATATAAATTCCAGACTTAATTAATTAACTGTATATTTAAATACGTACATATACAAGTCAAAAGTTATACATAACAGATTTCGTTTAAATGTTCGATGTCATTAAATTATAATAGAATCCTTTCATCTACATTAACACAAATAATTTTTGAATTGTACTTACACGCACTACGTTAGTAAAAAATATACAATTGATCAACTTGAAGTTTCACCAAATATTTGTACAAAATCTGTTATAAATTAATTTCGACAAATATATGCGCATATAGATTATGAACCATTAATTAAGTTCGAAATTTATATTTCAAAATATACATATGCTCGTTGAATTACTATAAGGGAGAATGGATACAAAAGAACCATATTTTCAAAGAGCTACCTCATATTCCAACTAACTGAATGTAACCAAAAATTAAAAAAATGTTATTTAAAAGCAACACACTGAAACTACTGAAATATCATAGACATTTTACAGTTAATATCAAAACTACGGCGCGTTTCCGTAGAAAGAAGTAAAAGATTATTACGACTAAAAGTAAATTTTTAATAAAATTCCCATACTTTTTACATTTATTTGTGATAAACTTCTAGGAAAAATATAGTTAATCGCGAATGTATATGCTAACTTAACTAAGAACGTGTAGTATCTCTTTTGCTTGTTTTGGTTCAAATATTTCTTTGTTAGATATTTCAAGGTTAGATTTTTTTATACATAATTTTATAAAAGAGTCGATATTCATAGAGCTATGAAATAGCCGATTCTAAAAATACCAAGTTGAAATTTAACTATAGTTCAAAACATAATGACAATAACTGCTATGTTTATTTTCTCAGTAAATACAGATATCATAGTGCAAGTTTGTACTGGCTGTGTTTTATGTGACAATAGAAGGAATTTACATTTTTTAATAAATGTTTTTAATAAGAAAAACATTACTTTTATCTTCATATTTTTATCATTCAGATATTTGTTAGTTTTAAAAATTAAATAAATCTTGTTAAAGCATAACATATTATGATTTTGTATATCATTAACTTATAGATATCTGGATTTTTAAAAACAAATATAATAAGGCTTTTTCAAAGTTATGTGGTATTAAAAAAGTAAATTTTCTCCTGTGTCTAAAAAAAAGATGATTAAAATCTGTTAACAGCTAAATATTGTTTTTTTGTTAGATTAATCTCACAAATTAATAAGTAGGTATACTTATTAGTTAGAAAGTGGTTTTTCATTTTATTTTGAAAAATACGAACACTTTTATGTTCACTCTCATGTAAATAATTATTGTCTTTAATAACTACGTTTATATATAGCCTCTAAAAGAAACAAATTAAAAGATAAATAACATTAACGCAAACATGTTTCAAGTTAAACTTTCATTAGTTTTTTTTTAATTCTTCATAACTAAAAGCATCAATTTTCTGATTTAATAAAAATATCTCCATTTGATATGATTGCACAGGGTATAAAACAGCAACGTGAAATATCCAATATTTGCAATATTGAACTTAGGGGACAGAAAAAGACAGAATTACTGAACAAATTTTTTTCAAATATAATATTCTGTAATATACCTACACTTTAAATATATGTAAATATAATTTTCTAAGAATACACGAAATAACATAAATCAATTTATATAAGATTATATATAATACCTATTTTATATATAAAATAGCTGATTAAAACAAAACGTAATCGATTATACAAATACGCGATTGATATGAAACAAACGAATTAAGTAGGGAAATCGTATTTCGATCTTGAAATCGGACGTGATCGACCTTACTAGGTTATCGAAATTACGTGGCCATAAGGCTCGTCATGGTAACACGATCGATACACGCTAACGCCGAGCGTAAGTCAAACCGACGTCGTTGTCCTGGTCATCATCGCCGACGCGAGTATATCGAGTTTATCAGTCAGAGACCTAGATCCCTGATAAACCTGTTCGCGGGAAAATCGAAGTTGACCAGAATCGACGCTGCCGCCAGCCGAAAGTAAAACCCATCACAAAATCCGCATGGCAAAAATAGAGAATTCGTCAATTTATCGCCGCGGTGTCAACCTATATACACATATGTATATATCGGGCATTAGAATAAAAAGTTAAAATAAAATCTATAAAATATATCATCATTCATTATTCATTAACACTTAATTATTTAATGTACCGATGAACATGATTTATTTCAATGTTATAACTTTAAATATATGTACAAATTGTGTAATAAAAAGATGAATTCAGTGAACATGCTGACCTTTACGTTGATTCAACTATTGTCTTTTGAAGGACGGCAATCGTATAAAATTACATTTCCAGATGACACACACATTTCCAGATTTTATAACTCCAAGCGCCCTTTCACAAATGGACATCTCCATTTTTATTCATTTCCATTTTTATCTGCATTTTTATTGTATCGCACCGCTGCGTTACACTGATATAAATTTCACTCAATACGGCACACTGTAATATTTACGAAAGAACAAATATTCGCCATATGTGTCCACTGCGTATTTAAATACATATACAAACAAATTGTCCATAGCACTGTGGCATTTCCTGGATGAATGACATTTGTTTATGCGAATATTATCAAACGTACAATATAATAGTAAGGGAGAGCAAGGATAGAAAATCAGGGAGAGATGGAAAGAGAAACGAGAGAAGAAAATAGGGAGGAATAGAAAGGGAGAGAGAGAGAGAATTCCAGAATTCCTCCGACAGAAATTTGGAATATCATCGACGAACAACGTAATCGCTTCTAATCAATGTACACATCGTCGCGTGCATCTCTCTCCATGGCACGCGGATTATCTGAAATTCCTATTACTTGATTAAATTATAACAAGCTGAAACAGTCACACACGTATGTATATTCGTACATTAGGCTTGACGAGTTTGCTATATTATGTCCATTATGTAAGAATAGATAAACATTAAAACCTTTCAGAGAGTTGCTATCAGCATATAATGACACCGCCACGATAGTAACACAAAACTAATACTTTTTTTCAGATATTATCGCAAAAAAGAAGCACTGCTTCATATATCGTTATTTTATACTAAAACAATGATTAAAGTCACTATATAATTTCATTAACCATTGTTTTGTATAAAATAATGATATATTTAGTATAAGAATAGGTCGCGACTTAAATTAGATTAAATTGATACTAAGAATTTAACAATGGCAATTTATATAAAACGTCACTTTTCTATTTAATATTTTTCATGATTTATCAATTTCCAATAATATCGTCAATCAACAACACTCCGTATTATTATCGACATATGAATTTATGTAACAAAAGCATGTTAATTAATTAAAATACATTAAAACAATAAATTTTCATCATTTATTTAACGTTTGCACGACCTTATTGACCCATGAATCACTTCTTGATTAATTTATATGTGAAAAATAAAAATGTACATGCACGCAAATTGTTTAAGTACCATATAAACGAATGTTAAATAAAAATATGTATATCATATAGAAATACAAAATAAAAAGAAATAATACTCTTAAAAGATTCAACATTATATTAAAAATACGCAAAAATTTTACATACGATAACATCCTACGGTGAAGTAGTTAAACCGTCGCACGAAGTGATACTCTGATTTTACATACCGTCCTATGCTCGTTTCATTATGCGCTTTTACGTAATCTAGCATAGCCCGTAAGCGTATGTAATGTCCTCATTGTCGCGAGGATGTTACGGGACAGGATAGTAACACGTCAGCGAATTAACTAGCGCATGAATATTAAAAACAATGGCGACAGGACGCTACGTATTGCTCGTAACCGCGGGAACGAGAATTCCCGAGGGAACAATGCCAGTGACTGGATTAGACCACCGGTTGTTCGGACATAATGTAATCGCTCCTAATCCAAGGTGAGACACGAAGTTTTAAGGAACGATAAGGGACTATTGCGTTCCTCGCGAGTAAGATTGTCTTCTGCGGATTACTTGTTGGCCGTTCGATATCCTCAGCTGCATCCGTAAAGTTACAATTTGCCAGCCCTTATCCCGCGGTTCGTTCCGAGCCGATTAACTAAGAAAGCGTGTCGGCCACGGTCCGTGAAAGCTATAAAATTAACACGAATACGTCGATAATCACGATCGCTCGGATGACGATCATGAACCTGCACGATCGTTAACTTGCACGCGATCACCAGTTCGCATTATTAACACGCTTGCAAAATAAGAAGCAATTTCCCCGCGCGCATTGATTAAGACATGCGAAGAGGAAGTAGAAAGGATGAGGTACGGGACGTACGGCGGAATTAATTGCGCAGAACTTGGGCGGGATAGAGTTGCTCGGTGCAAGTCACCGCGTATAAAGTCGGGGTAGCATTAATCAACGTATTAGCAGTAACAAAAGCACCACACGAGAAAAGCATAAAAATATGCGGATAATCATCGCGATTAATGGACCAATCGTCGACGACAGCGATAAATTAACGGCTATCTAAATGTGGCTTAATCTGAGTTTAATGTAGTCGTATAATAGCAGTATGCAAAAATGATAAATGAAAATAATTTATAAATAACCAATTTCAAAACTTTCATCGAGAAGACAATAATGATCGACGAATCGTGAAATGTTTTACGTTACGCATCGATTCCTTCTAAGAGTAATTTCGCACAAAGTACAAGAATATGTTACTCGATATATTTTTTATATAATAAATTCGAGATTTGTGCGCATGTATAAATTTTTGAAAATAATTTTTTAAACTTTTATCTCTCCACGTAATTTCGCGTACAAACCTTCTTTCCCACTTTATCCAATATAAAGAATTAAATTCGCTAAAAATCCAAGAGATGAAGACTGTACTATCATGTAAAATCCAGATTATTTTGGGTGTCAAAAGAAAGATATATTATGAAGTAACGAAAGCGTAAGATGCTTTATCCACGAACAAAATCGAAGAAAAGGAGAACGTTTTCGAGAGTCGCGCAAATAAACTCGAAAAACAGAGCAGGAAGAGATAGAGAGAGAGAGAGAGAGAGAGAGAGAGAGAGAGAGAGAAAATAGCTGAAGCACGATGGAGAAGAGAGGAGGTGATTTCAAGCTGGCAATTTTGTTACCAACCCACAAACCATAGGAAACACGAGTGTGAGGGTGCGGGTGCGGAATAAGGGCTAGTGATATAAATATTTAGAAGCGATGTCGCTCGCAATGTTTAAATATTAAACACCCGCTTGTCCCGTGTTGGTCGTTGTGGGCAGCCGTGTTTTCTTCTCTCTTTGACTATCATTTTCCGACAAAAGAAAGCCGTCACTGTAGAGTGGCGTTATAGATCTACTTTAGAAGGTAGTGTTAACTCTGAAAATGTGCATCTCGGGTCCAATGTGTATCCCGACAATTTCTCATCTCGCTGAGACTATTATATGCACAAGTAGAACGACCATATATCTATGAGATTTGGCGGTTTAAATGCAACTCTTTTCTAATATCCACACGTTAGTACATTCTTTAAAAATGAAGTTTTACAAAACAATTTTATCAAAAGAACGAGCACGATTTCAATATATAAACACTTTTAATATTATAAATATTCCATATATCAGTGTTCAGCAGATGGATTTTAATTAGCAGCAAAAACCACTACGAGATAAATGTGTTTATTTAATTCTAAATATGTTAGTTTATATCCTAGTTATGCAGCAAAGAGCAAGTGGTAAATCAGGCTATAGCGGAATTGAAATCGTCATCAAATAGCGAGTGAATGAGAGCTGGAGAGAGAGAGAGAGAGAGAGAGAGAGAGAGAGAGAGAGAGAGAGAGAAGGAAAGAGAAGGATTAAATCAGAACTATGTAAAGTGTAAAGCCTTAAATCGGGTTGCGACAGAATTCTGCGCGACTACTCCAGGTCTTCAGAACTTCAGCGAAAGCTTGTAAACATCGTTACCCGACGATCGCCTCACCTGTGCTTGTGTATAATTAGATCTTGCGGAAACTCTGTTGGGAATCACCTCGCGGCCGTAGCCAATAAGGAATTGCAAGACTTCAGGCAATGCCTTTAATTGCGGTCATTTCTAACTTCGTCTTTAATTACAGCGAAACATATCAAATTCACTTATTCATAGTTTATAGCTTAAAAAACATCCTAAAGCGTAATCTTTTTCTTAAGAATCATTCAGAAGATCTCTAATTATATTAAACAATATTAATCGAAATAGATGAAAAAATATTTAAGCACAAATAAAAAGAGAAATGCCATTTCAATCAAAACGGATCTTGGCGCTCAACAAAATATGTATATGTAAATATACAAAAATATAATTATCAGTTCTATATAGACTCGGTTGGACTTGAAACACAATCAAGAAATTAAATCTTAAATTAAATTAATTGGTTGCTAATTTAATAATAATATTAAATACTAGCATCTTAAAAACCTGTAAATAACTTATCGGGAAAAATATCACCTCAGCCAGGATTCGAATCTGAATCAATCTCCCAAATTCCAGAGCGGGCGTTCCGCCAATTCGACCATCGAGGCATGCCATAAAGTATTTTATCATTATTTCACAAGAAATAGGTATATAAATACTCGATAAACCATTTCTAATTGCGCGCCAATTAATCTGGCAAGATAATTTCGCAAACGAATAGAATTATAAGTAGGACTTTGATGAGAAACGGGATAAATTATACCAGCAGTAGTTCTTCGAATAATCGAAAAGTAAATGGTCTTCGGCTGATCGTTGAATCAGCACAAATAAAATTATGTGCAATTAAAGAAGAAAAAAGAGCAAAACAATGAAGGATATAGGACAAAAGGCAAAAAAGAAAGAGAGGAAACGATGGAAATTCGTTATCCAAAATAATTCCGCTTACAAAGTTTGTCTAGAAAGTTCACGTTGTTCAATAATAGTACGCCGGGCAGTTTATAACTGGAAACGAAAAGTTTTCGAGCGACGATGTTACAAAATACAGAGAAATTTTGCGAAATGGGAAAGAGGAGAAAATGGAAAAAAAATCATTCACTGTTTTTCATTCCTATTTTATCTTCAATAACATTTTCCGATTGAATTTAAATAAATAAATCTCACTAGAATTTTTCAAAAAATGTATATCTTCACAATCACTATATTTTATAACTATTGATTTCGAATGAATTTAAATAGATGGCTAATATATTTTTTCTTTAAAGTATTTACATGTATGGTGACGAAATGCAAACTCGTAATTATTAAAAAAAAAAAACAATTCACCAAAAAGCAGTGATTTAAGGGAACTCTCTGATGATGTTAAACTGAGAATGAGTTAATTTATGAAAGATAATAAAGAATAAAAAAAATCTTGTTAACTATGAGAAAGGTCTGCAGAGAGACAGAATATCACGATTAAAACTGTCAAAGGGAAGGAATGAATTGAACTATTCATACACCCTTCATTTTATACGACGAAATAAATTAAATATTTTTAAATCCATAAAGTGTTATAATTTATGTTGGATCTAAATCTGTAACCAGTCAAAAATCTACTATCGAGAAGAGAAAGAAAAAAGTTACATGCAACCTGCGTGAAGATCTTCAAGGCATACCCACAGTTTAAGGCAACTATAATAAAATAAAACTTTTTTTTAAGGTATAAAACTTAAACTTTAAGCCTCAAGGCATGAGAAATTGATCAACAATAGTCGATTATTCTCCCCACATCCAATTGGTCAATCTCTTACGGCTTAAAGCTTTAATTTTACGTCTTAAAGTCTCATTATAAACGCCGCTTTAGATAAATTTGCGACACGGCGGCAAAGATGCCTGATAAATTCGCCAAGGAGCGCCGGAACAAATGAGGAGATCGTTTATGTATCATGACGAGCTTGCAGTTGCAATCTAATCATCGATCAAACTTCTTATCGAACGATCAGAGCATACTTTATGTTCAAGATTTTCACCGACAACGATTGAATTGCAAACGATTAACTCTCGTAATTGCAAGATCAAGTAATAATCGATTGTAAAGTAATGATATTTATTTCTACAATTGTATTGTTGTACGTAGCGCTTGTTAATACTGAATAATAAGTTTCGAAATAGTCCACGACACTAAAACAAAATAAAATAAAAATAAACTCGAAAACTGTGATAAATCGAAAAAGCTAACTGACTGACAAAACTGACTGAAACAGCAATAATCTTTTATCTACTATTTCAAGAACGTAGATATAATTTCTTAATGTATGAACTTTTTACGCATGATCTCCGTTTAAAATATTACTTTTCCGGATTAGATATTGTTTTCGTCTACATTTTAGTTCGAGTTACAATTTGCAAGCGAGAAGAATTCCGAATTATCGCGTGTGGTTATAAAACTCAAATTTCCGGGTAACAGCAACCGCTCGCAAACTCAACGTCAAACTGTCGGTTCAGTAATTCGGCAGAAGTCACGTTGTTCCACGAAATATTACGATAATCCGGGATGATTAAAATGAAACATTCGTCTCGTCGCCGGGTTTCGAGACAAAGGCGCTACTCTCGAAATATTTCTTTTCTGTTCACGGAGTATTCATTAAAAACGAGAACGCGGAATTTTGACAGGCTTGCGGAGAGTTTCGAGAGAGTTTCTACCCCCCACCATGGTGCGTACTTTGGAGACGCTGAGATTCTTCTGCCTCTCGCATCGTCTCTTTCTATAGGAGAACAGGAAGTGTGTCGAAGTGTGTTGCATACCATCGGAGTTTGTGCTTGGATTACTCGATCAATCGAGCACGGCGCGCTTTGTCAACCGATCTGCGCTGTGCACACTTTAAAATCAAGTCTAATAAAAATTGACGTCGTGAAAGCCACTAATTGATTTCAATTATTGTCCGATTGGTCTCGGACACGTGTATCGTTTGAACGAAATTCCAAGAGTAGAAAAAAGAAACAAAGCCTGCAGCACGCGATGCGTGTTTTTCTGCTTGCATTTTGATAAATTACTAAAAATTCTGCATTCTGTATAATGCAATTTTAGTAATTCATTAAACGAGTACTTGCGACATGAGTTTGCTGAAATTCGTGAGGAGTCTCGTATAGCTTCCCATTTAGCGACGCTCGTGATAATAATTTTAACTATCTATCAAGAATTCGAGAACAGTAAAGAGATGGATGTAATCACACGCCGATATTTGATCGTTAAATCGTCGTGAATTAGGTCTGCGACACACGATGCGTATTTTCCTGCTGAATTGTTTGCGTTTTGGTAAATTACTAGGAATTCTGCACGGTGTGTAATTCTAGTAATTGCATCGCAGGCTTACACGACGATTTAACGAAATATCGGCGCGATCACATTTATCTCTTTGCTGTTCCCGCATTCTTGGTAGATAGTTAAAATTATTATCGTCGCTAAATGAGAGAAGATACGGAACTCTCCTCCCGCGTTTCAGCAAACTCCGTCATGTCGCGCAAGTACTCGCTTTACAACGACGATAAAGTCAATTAAAATTAATAAGGTATTTCGCATAACGGGAAAGCTTCCACGAGTCCGTCTATTTGTTCAAGTGTATTTTCAAAACTTGGAGAGTTCGATCGTTCTCGAAAAGAGTGATTGCGTTCGAAACATTCCCAGAGATGCGATTTCGAATGTCGTTAAAAACTTTACGTTGCTTCCTCATACCTCCCTTCTACTCCAATTGGTTTTCCGATACGTCTGGAAAACGGTTAATAGTACACTGCCGTTGACGATATCGCATTTCTTATCAATTTTTCTCCGTCTACCGAGTCCCGTTTCTCTTCCGATTCGTTGTTTTCGCTTTCGTAAAGTGGCGTGTCTCGATGCGCGGCGGAGTGCAACCAAGTCTTCGGCATCGTTACAGTAGAGAGAAACGAGAAAGGTCGACGGGTCGAAAACTTTTTCCAGATTGCAGAGGGACTCGACTCTCACGTCGACTCGATTTCCGAAGATTCCCCCGTTTCGAAATGGATGGACGGAAAAGAAAAGTGTCTCGAGATTTTTAACGCGCTCAAGAGATGCCGTTGAGAACTTTATTTACATATGCTCGCTTACAGATTCAGCCTCGAGATTCGTTTCAATTTATTGCTGCGATCATTTTGCCTCGTCGTTTAGTAAATCACTCTCCCGTTTCACAGATATATTTTTCTAAATTCCACCTTCATCGTCCTCCCAGGAATGTGAGTATTCCACAAACTCGGCAGAGATTTAAATGGATGCTTTACAACAAAAAGTCTTATTAGTATATTAACTATTTGCCGCGAGTTAAAGCCTCTAACAACTTTTTATCTCGAAGCATTTACCTTTATTTTTATCGTAAATATGCATTTTTTGCAAATTGTAACTTTCACAACGTCTAGTCTGAACAAAATTATACATTTCTGTTAATACATATACAATTTAATACTGCTCGTGATATTTTTTTAATCTAAGCTATGCCTAATTTACTATAACTATATGTATTTTTTTTCCTGCATTATTAGTATTATAAAATAAACGTAGACAACATAAGAATTGAATTTCGTGAAATGATTATTAAAGGCAAAGCGATCGACAATCGCTGTAATAGTCGGTTAAGAATCGTACATTCGCCGGCCACTAATCTTCTGCAAATTAATAGCAACAATGATAACAGCGTTGGTGCATGTTGACTGGAAGCGCGCGTGCGTGCGCTTATCGTAAATGCAAACGAGCGTTTGCGAGTGTACCACTCGTCGGACGACGGAACCGGTTTCGCAGCGAAAACAGCAAACGGTACAGGGCGACGATATTGTGGTCGCATTAAAGCTGATTCGCCGCACTCTGGTTTACCCTACTCAAACCCAGCTGGAGACACTGCATGCTCGCATTAGCACGAGACTAATGCAGTTGCATCTCCTTCGAGTCGCCAAGATCTCGACGTGCAGATACTCCGCACCATTTCCGTTATATTTACTTTATCTTACCTCGTTGCATACAAAGCGTTTTTACATCAACAATCTCCAGACAATTTTCGTGGAAGCAAAATATGCATAAATAAAAAGTGCCGTAACATATTTTAAGTTTCTTAAGACCAAGGTAGCGTTTCTGATCGAGTTATTCTTCTTACTTTAATTAAATGTCTGATAAATGGACAAAGTTTTAAAACTAAAAAATATACTTATTAAAAACAGATATTCAAGCTTGTATATTAATGATCATTTTGTTTAATAAGTATGTTTTTTTAAATGTATACAAAATTTATGTAAAATTAAAAGTTACATATTGTTTTTGTAACATTAGATTTTTAAATCATAAATATATTGTATTTTTAAATTTCCTTTATATTAAAAGTTACAATGTATTCTTTTATAACTTTGGCATTAAGTTATAACGTCGATCGTCGTTGACAATAATGCCAGATATCTAGATTAGCGAAGGCGCGATTTAATCC
Organism: Cyphomyrmex costatus; assembly: GCF_001594065.2. Lineage (NCBI taxonomy): Eukaryota > Metazoa > Arthropoda > Insecta > Hymenoptera > Formicidae > Cyphomyrmex > Cyphomyrmex costatus. The sequence continues at coordinate 921,498 of NW_017276629.1, read as the reverse complement.
CAAAGATCATAACGCTGAATCCTCTTAGGTCGATGTGGTTTCGCTGTGCAACCACTTTTCGTCGAACTATGCGAGTGCTGATAAATATTTATCAGCAAGGAAGTAACTCGAGAAACGATTCGCCTCGTAATCGCCTTTTGCTTACCAATAACACGCAATTTAAGTAAACAGATGGAGAAAGAATGGCACATTCCTTCTACGACTATCTTCGCGAATAAATTATTGGAAAAACGCGGAAGAAGAAGTCAAGATTTGTAAAATGTAGTAGCATTTAAGAAAATTTGAACGTTAAAAACAAAATATTCACAATGCAAAACGTGTCTCTGCACAATTCGCGTCGTATTTTGTCGAGTCTAACAAAATGAGGAATTTCTGAGGAGTTCCTCTGAACTTACTTTCGAAATGTCGCGTGTAAACGAACCTTAACCAGTTTCGCTTTCCTCTCCTTCTCTCATGTACTCAGCACGAACGGGGACACGTGTCCCGTAGGGACAAGGGGTGCAGTAATCCAGGCCAGAGCCGATGAATATTCACGTGTCGCTTTACAGTGCAACGAGTCATTTGAATTTATACATACGGTCGCTCCGCCGGTTATTCTTCGCCACGATAGCTGACTATAATGTCTTCGCGCCGTGACTCGTATGTTTTTACTCGTAACGCCGAAATTCGATTGGTCATACAATTTTAAGCACTCGACACGTAGTGGAGAAAGGCTGGAGAGCTTGTCGAGAGAGCGAAGATTTGCTCCAAGTTCTTGCACGAAGAAAGGACAGGAGAAAATGAATTACGACTCTTAAGCGAGTGATAAATATGAATTTTTCTTAAGGAAATGGAAAGTAAATGAAAGTTTCTAGAAGACCGTTTATAAATATTTATAAATTATCGCTACTTTAAAGAAATAAGTAAAAGTACGTTATACATAAAAGAACTTTTGTTATATCGAAACACATACAGTACAATATATATATATATACGAGGTGGGCTAAAAATCTAGATAGTCGAATATTTCATAATTTTTCAAAGCATATTTTTAAGAAAAACATTTCATCCAAAGATTGTAAGATTTGAATAATGCATTAAATGACGAGATTTACTTAATCTTGGGTATAAAGGAGCTCTCAAGGTCAACTTTAAAATTTTAAGTGGAAACCCTCCTTTTTATTCAACATTCTTGTAGCTAACATAGAGAGTTTTTTTCAAAATATTACAATGAAATTCTTTTTGGTTAAATCTTTCAAATATAATACTAATATTAACCATACTAATACTATTTCTTAGCGATAATTAAATACTAATTAACATTAGTATTTAATTGTTACTAGTATTAGTATTATCAGTATTGATATTATACTAGTATCAGTGTTTAATTAGTAGTACAAATCATTCTTTCAGCGTAAAATAATTGAAAATTTCCGGTTTTCAGAGAGGCTTTTAGATTTTTCTCTACTTCAAAAATCACTTAATTCAAAGCAATATTTTTGATTCTCCTCGCGAGCAGAGAAAAATTGAATAAAAACTATCTCTCTATTCATGAGCGCCGTCTTTTGTCGCAACACGATCGAGCAATCGTAGTGCGAACGCATCGAGATAACACGTCGATCACGAACGTTGTCAGGACGCGACCAAATGAGAACGAGACGACGATCGATTACGGCGCGGCGCGGCGCGGCGCGGCGGCGGCATGCCCATCGGAACGAAGCGAGTCGAGAAGAGAAGCAGAGAATACGCGAACGAGGGTCAAGCCGCCTGTAGTTACGCTCGGCTCGTTATTACTCAGTTGATGGATTTACGGGCCATCATGCCGGTTTCATCACAATCGGCACTCGTAAATAAACGTTGCCTGCGTTTTTTTAAGACGCGAGACACATACGCCAGTGAATCTCTATACCTTGCAGACGCCGTCGTCTAATACCCACTTCTACTAATGTAGATTAACTTCACTCTCGGTTCAACTTACTCAACTTTTTCTAACGTTTAGAACTAAAGACAAAGAAGTTTAACTCAGATTAAAGTTAATCTCCGTTGGTAGAAATGGACATAAGTGAAACAAGCGAGTCTTTCAGTTGTTCTCTTTGATTATCTGAATTTACGACATTACGACACAAATAGTTAATGAAGGAGTTGCGTAAAATCAACTCTTTATTCAGAATTGCCACGAATTCCCCACCTTAAAATTTCATAACTTTTCCTTAATTTTCCTGACAGGAGTTTTCAATTTCCTTGATATTTCTCTTATTTTCCAGATTTCCAGTTTTGCAGCAACCCTGCGTTATTTTTGGCTACATATTTAAAATAACAGATTAATAGAGGGAAAATTATCGCTCGTAATATCTGATTCCGAGAAACATGTGTGACACGTTTCAAAAATATCTTGTGTACTTCATGGAATTTGCTTTAATTAAATGCATACATTACGATGTACTTAGAAAATACAAAGATACCATCATTCCAACGCGAGCAACAACAGCAATAAACGTGCCGACTAAATCGTGTCTCTAGTTGCATTTCCTGGCGGTGACTTTCGCGTATATTTCTGGCTCGTTCCCCGAATTTGCAATAAATAACAAACGCGACACGGCGAGTCGGCGACGTGCGCGCGTGTGTCATCTTTTGCCACGCGAATTTCGGATGGATGAAATAGATTTCACTAGCCACGGTGAGAAAGAATTCATGACCATGCGGTGAGTTCAGCGCTTTTTAGTCTGATCGTCGGCGAATGACGGGAACGATTTACGGATTCGGTGACGCAAATAATTACGACCCGAATACGTATACTCGATTCGTATTCGCGCAAAATGCATCATCGATGTAGAACCCGTGGTCACGTCTATAGCCACTATAAACCACCTGTGTTCACCAATCGACACGAGTTATCGTTCTCATTTATCGATCCATCGGCGGATTATCGCCTAGCGATCGATAATGAGCTCATTGCTATCGATAGTAAAATTTCTCACAATTATGTAATATTTCTTGTTGTTAATTGTAATATTCCTTCGAATAAGCAAACATTACCTAATTGTTTATCTATTCCAAAGCTATCCCACACAAGAACATCTGTAAGTTACGTTAAGTATATTGATCGTAAACGGAAGCCCGCAACTATAAACTTATATCAACACACAAACAAGGTCATAACGTAACGTTAACGAACTTTCTACAATAAGCCATTACCCAAGCTTTAAGTCTTAAGTCGTTAAGAAATTGACCAATCATACTCGATTATTCTTCTCACATTCGACTGTGATTGAACAATTTCTTACGGCTTAAAAAGTTTAAGTAATAGCCTATTGTAGAAATAATACATTATGTTACGGTTTCCTCTGCGCGTGATGTAAGCTTATACTGTTATGTACATATAAACTTCACTTTACGATTTAGTAGGTACTATCTGTAACGCGTTACGGATGTTTTCGTGTGGCGGACCTAACTCTTTGTATCTGCTAACTCTTTGTATCTATCTAGTAAAAAAAAAAAAACTAAAATCTAAACTTTACCCTACGGGAAATAGTTCCACGGAAGGAAAAAGACTGAACACAACCGTCACAAAAAACGCACATCTAGTTCGTCAGAGCGTAGGAAGTGATCACGCGTACGTTATCAAGAGGGATCTGCGGGAGAGAGAGAGAGAGAGAGAGAGAGAGAGCGAGAAAAAGAAAAAAAGCTCGTCCTGCTCGCTTGTCCCGCATTGTTTCATCGAAAACGCGTTTTGTTACGCCGCGTCGACCACACGTCGTTCAACGGGCGCGTTTATCGGCGCGGTTATCGCCGATTGTTGTTGCTAATATCAGCCGGCAGGCGCGAGCGCGCGTGTGGATAAATTCCTGGTCTAGCTACTGTCGACGATCGACACCAGGTTTCCCGAATTTCCCCGCGTTGCACAGTCTCCGCAAGCATGCATACAAAAGCGACGACGGCTGCTGCAGCTGACATGTCCTTCCGCTCCCGGCAATCGAGCACGATTGAAGTTCCCGGGGAATTAATCCGCCGAATTTTCGCTCTTGCGTATGGGAAAACTACCTCATGCCGAGAGAGATTAATAATAATAATTCTATTGCAGACAATGTAAATATATAAATGGAAGTTTAGCTTTTGCACAAAGCTAAACTTCCTTCTCTCTTAATTCTTTCTTCGACGTAAAATTAATATGTTTCGATTTGATATAATTGGTTTACAAAATTTTGTTTTTATCATTATTATTGTCATTATTATTACGCAATAAAGTAACATGCAGTATTATAATTAACCTAAGTATGTTAATTATAATGTGTTTGTTTCTTCTAAGTACTCATTTTGTTTTGAGAATTTTACAGTCGATATTTACTGAACTTATTTAAAATGTGCATCGTAACTATATTATCTCCAAGGTACAAAATTGGTATTTCTCGAAATAACGATAAAGTTTTTCAATGTGGAGCTTTTGAATTCTAGCTATGCCACTGTGTGCAAGAAGTAATGCTATTACGCTAACAGAGCAGTCAGAAAGACGAATCAATACGATGAATCATATCTATTATCACTTGATTTAGAGACGCGACATCGATCGATGTAAAGAAGAATACATTTTTAAGAATAGATATATACAGAGAGACAAAAAAACAGTGAGAAAATCGCATGAATAATTAAATGTCGCGAAAGTGACAATTGAAATGGCAATTTGTGGTTTACCGCGATCGACTCGATTCATACAAATTTAAAAATTGGGTCGACACTTCGTTAGCGAATCGGTTAATCCTATACGCGCGTAATGAGAATTTTGCCGCAACAGGAGAAAAAAAAAGAATTATCAATTTTGCACGTAAACGTGGATATAGTACATAATGAAGCAAACAATTGCAAAATGTAAACAAACAGTGAATAAATAAGCACATTATTATTAAATCTAGATACATCGATGTTCCTTTTGACGTAATAAATAAAATATCGAAAAAGTTGCTTTTTTCCATCGTCGATATATAATACTATACAAATATTATACAAAAACTTAAATTCATATGGGAATAAAAAAGAACAAAGATATCGATTTTTTTGTATGGAGTTGATATATAATGGATGATAAAGAAAAGTAACCAATAATACTAATAAACGCAAAATACATAATAAACGATGAATAGGTAATGGGAGAAGAGGAGGAATAAACATATTGGCTTTCCAAAACGACGCAATGGAATGGTGGAAAAAAGAAATTTCTTTCAGGGATGATTATCGATGACGATCCTGAGCGACGAGAAAGTTTCGATAAAGAGTAGCGGCTTGCGAAATCACGCCAGCTCTCGATATTGAATATTCATGCAAGGTAGAATCGCTTGCTCCGCCTCGTAATTTACTGTCTCCTTCATTCGCTCGCCGTCGGCCTCTCTCACGCTCGAAATCGTCGGGCTTCTCTTACGCGAAATCCTAAGGTCGCTCCGATACTCGATACTGCCGTTTCGCGCGCACGGTGAACGTGTTTATCGAGGATTTCTGGCGAAATGGGATACGTCCCCGACATTCGCGCGCGATTATCGAACGCGACCATGCGAATACTTTTATAAAATCTATACACCTCATCTCTTTCGATACAACGATATTGATACAAAAAAAATAGGTCTATGATATTCTTTTTTCTTTATATTACATATATTACATATTGAAATATTAATAAAATATTGATTATATAATAATCTAAGAGTAGTATTCATAGCCTGTTCTTATTTTAAAATCGTCTTGATCGAGTATGTCTTATGATGCTAATACTGTCTTCTGCTCATGACAATTTAAGAGAGAGAAAGAGAGAGAGAGAGAGAGAGACTGTATTTAAGATAGCCTTAAATATAAGAATCAACTATGAATACCGGTCTTAAAGTATTATATTATTGTTGCGTCAGATGGTATTGTGTCGGCACACGCGCGCTGTAACGACGTTTAGGAACGGGGAGTAAAGTCAGACTCCCGGGTCCTTGATGAGCGGTATACCGGGGTGTGTCTCCTTCAAGTTAAACACACTTCCGGTAAGGAGGTGAACCCCACGGTTCACAGTGTTAAGACATCACCGTGACGCGAGGGGGTCGAGCGGGAACTCGACCCATGACTCTGTCCATCCCAAGAACGAGATGGGGCGAGGTGAGGAGGACGGTGTCTCTCTCCTCGTCTGTTGGACGTAAGTCCAAGTCAAAGGCTTCAGTGACCTAAATACAAAAGGGTCGCAGTACGAGGAGTCGACTGTGGCCTGAGGGCGTCCCGAAAGAATGTGGCACGCGTGCCCGAGACGCTCTCAATCTAGGCCAGAGGAAGGACACCGACGCGACGGGGGTTTTAGTGGGTGCGAGTCTCACATAATCCTCAGTTCCGTTTCCGCCGATCGTGGGTATGCATAAGGCATTTCTCCCGCCTTAATAAAAAAAAAAAAAAAAAAAGATAGTATTGTGTCGAAATTAATTCTCACTTTTAGAATTTTACAAAATATATTCTTCACATGTTACTTAATTAATATTACTATTTTTATTATCTTCATTACTGTCAATCTAAAAGTAATATATTGTGCCGAAAATATCTCCTTATTCTTATTCTAAATATATGAAATATATTTTCTGTCTACGTTATATTTTTCTATTATGTTTAATATATTATTGATATTGATATATTAATTGATACTTCCTAATCGTTATTATTAACTGTGTAAAGATTTCGCCAAACACTTTTCATTCTCATTCCAAATGCGCACTGTAATTTCCTGAAAGTGATTTATCAGATATTTGGACATATGTGAACGGGTTGCCACAAGTGCATCTGAGACAGAAGTGCAATAGAAAAGAATCCGTCGATCCGCAGTCTTATTGCTGGAGTTTTCCGGAACAATTTCGCGCGGTGGAACGCATCGAGAAAATGAAAAAAGACGCCATACAAGGAAACTTGGTGGTCTTTCATCGACAGAATTCCGGAAGTCTTAGACAAATTCTTAGCCGACAAAGGAAAGGTCGGTGATTGTCTAGTAGCGAAAATTAATGAAAATAACGCAGAAAATTTCAAACTTTCATTTATGCTAAAGTTCTTTCTGCATTTCGTTGGAAAACGCACATATCTCCCATTAGTAAAATTCAAATTAATTTCATGAAAGGGATCATTTAATTTTCCTCATGTCAAGAACACTTCTATTAAACAGCGCATCCATCGATTGAAAAGTACACACATACACGCACCCAGACGGATCTGTGCTTTTATATACAACAATAAACCTGTTTATTTGTCTTAAATAAAATACGTTCATTTGCGTTACGTCGAGGATCCCGCAGAGAAGATTATACCAATCATATACTATACGTATAACCGAAATAAATTACACCAGAATAAATTACACCGAATTACAGCGGATTTTGTGTATGATGGTCGCGCAACGCACGTGGCACACATTTATCGATCGAAAGCGCAAAATACCTACCTATACATATATACTGGTGGATTAACATAGAACGGTCAGATTTGTTTAACCACGGGACATGAGCGAGCACTTGTACGCGAACGAGCGAAATACATGGGAATCACACGATAAAAGCGCAAAGCATTTACGGTTCTCGTGATAGCGTGTGCCTTGAAGCACGATGAAGGAGAAGCGACGAAACATGAATAAATGCATCTCACCCGCTGCGCTTCTCCGCGCGGTGACAAAGAAGAAGAAGAAAGGCGTACATCGAGAGAAATGGCATCTTCGGACGCGTGCGAACGCAAGCTCGGCAACGACGGATAAAACTTTGTTTCCCAGAGAGAATATACGAGGAATGGGCGCGAGGAGATGCCACGGTCCATTCGATGCTGAGAATTCCCGGCGCGGCGATCCCCGGCTGCAGAGTTCGCCGAAAAATGCAGTTGGGGAAGAAACGGTCGTTGCGCTTACACGAGAAAGCTCCGCTTGCTCGCCACCGGCGGGCAGCCATGAATTTTGATGGATCTCTTTTCCCCCCGCGGAGCTTTCGACCGGAACGACGCTGATTTGCATTATGCAATTTACGCGCGCGCATAGTTTCGAGATATATACATGGCTGTGTTCGTAAAAGGAGACGGCGAATCTCCCGTTTCGCTGCACCTCTTTTTTTTTCTCCTCTTTCTCTCTTTCCTTATATATTTTTTATCATCGCCTCGATTCATGATCCCTCGCGGGCGATATATGTATTATATATACTACATAGTTGCGTATAACGCGTCGTTCGCATCCCAAACACGCGTTGCTTTAAACGAAAAAAATGGTAAATGTGTAGTAAACATTATGCGCTCTCAGATGCAAATACATTCCATAATATCACCTTTGATGTATCTGATAAACAACGAGGCAATTCATAATATATGTTAAGTACAAATATATGTATTAAAAAATTAACTTTTATATAACGTTGTACTGTTTATCATCTTGAAGTAGCTTATCAACTGGAAATCTTTATTTTAATCGTTGCGTATGTTTAATTTATCGCACATTCGCAATTGGCACTGGTACAATCGAACTGTGAAAGTTCAAGGAAAGTGTCCTCATTGCTAATCAAACGAAATTCTAATGTGAACAAACCTATTCGTATTCTCTCCATTATCGTGCCGTGTCGCACTTTCGAAATTTCTTTCGTAATGATACAGACAATAAAAAAAGTGGTAACAATTATAGGTACATTTATTGCTCAAACCCATAATGTTTTCAGAAAAATAATTTTAAAAAATATAACATTAAATTCAGATGCTCAAATAATTTTCCGCGGATGAAGTATCTCTCGGAGACCGACAAAAAACGTTTTCGAAAATACTTGGCAAATACGCTTCTAAAATATTCAGTATCCTCTACTAGCACTTATAAGTTGCTCGTAACGATTTAATTGTGCAACTGCAAGACGTTAGTTAACGAATATAGGTAATTTCATATTCACAGACATCTGACGCGAGTTATTTTGCTTCGACGAACGATCCTTAATCTCTCTCGGGCGAAAGGATTAACGACTAATTACCGCCTCGCGTGTAAAGGCGTGCACAGCATGGGTATTTTCACGCTCGGGAGAACACGGCGGCGATCCTGATTTTGTGCAGTAAAACACGAGAAGCGGACGGTAGACTATCTGTGCGACGCCAAGTATATGTACGTGCATATGCAAGGTAAACGAAAGATTCCTACCTGGTGTGGCTGCAGGGTGTCGGGGACGGGCTCCGAGGCTATTAGCCAGCTGTGCTTACAGGGCGCATAAGCGCAACCTCCACCTCCGAGCTACGCCGGCTTTGTCTCTGCATCCTGGAGAAAAATAGCAAGATGAGTTTTACATCAAGTTGCGCGTAAGCTATATATGTCTTATAACTTGTTCAATTAAATTTCAAATAAAATAAATTTATTTCTAAACAAAATCAAAGCGCTTCTGCTGCGAGATCTCTCTCTCGTCTCTTTAAAAGTTTAGATCAATATATTTTAATGAACCACTTAATGTTATAAAAATAACCAGGAAGTGATTAAAGAATTAGAAGGTTGCGGGAGAATGTAGACGACACGACGTAACAGCGGTCAGGTGGTACTTTTGAGTTTATATCGCTCGAAAGTTTATATTGGATTTCATATTTAATGCAACGCACACCGTCGACGTCGTCGCGTTGCGTCACACCGCGGTACCACCTCCGAGATAAATTATTTATGTCGTGGTGCTTTGTCTTCGTCTGTTTCCGAAGGGTGGCGACGAGGTACGACGCCTGTTGGGAAAAACGGATGATCGGTGTAGAAACCGTGATAAAACCCCGCTGTGAGCGAAAATCGCGTCGATCTTTACGAGCTTTGGGGGGAGGGGGGGGGAGACAGAGACGCGCAGAATATTTCTTTGTCAAAGGAGGACATTGAACTTCAGTTTCACCCTCTATCGTACCTATAGATGATCGCAATGTTACGTCAAAGAGAGAATCACTATATTATGTCGAATTGAAATATACTTTTAAGAGCAAGACTTTCAAAGATTTACAAAAACACTACTTATAAGAATTAACGATAAATAACATCTTGTGTCTACACAATAAAAAATAATTCGTATTTGTGTTGCAAACAGTTCATTCAAGTTCTTGTTGTCATTTTGTGTTGAATTTTTTAACATATTCAAGTGTCAGGTTTAACATATCATAAATAATAATTTTCCTGAAAAAATATGCTTCCAGGATTAGTTTACAAACTAATTTTCCAATACACACACAGTATTAATAAAACATTTACAACTAAAAAATAGGAAAAAGAACTTGATACATCAAGTATATAAACTCAGGAGGATGAACGGTATCTCGCACATATCAACAAGAAATATCTCGGGACGTTTAATTGCTTATTTGTCGAAGGCGTTGCCAAAACTACGTACGACACGCATAGAGAAGAAGCATGATACACCCAACACCGTACGTGACAGGAATTTTGCCTGTCGCTTACTTATTGACCAGAATGGCGCTTGCGAAACCATTAATAACGCGCAAGAGGGTAATTTCCCAACCAAAGAGAGGGACATCGGCCCTTACTGCCGCGCTCGTTGGGCGCTGCTCTCGCGACGGGACACAATGAAGAGCCATCAATTACCCCTTGGGTCCTTCGCGATCGAATGAAGCTATTAAGACGGACCGTACCGGGTATCAGGCTTGTAATCCCCGTTACAGCTTTTCTCGCGGACGCTCTTCTTCCGCACACCGACGCGGAACGACTTAATAGCCATCCGGTATGATAAGGATCGAGGATCCCGCGTTGTGCTATTCGTCGACTTCTTGTCACCAGCAACCTTTAAACGATAAAAATCGATTCGAAAAGAGCCCCGTGTATTAATTAGGACGATGACTCGCGTGGTTATTACTTTAATTAAGCCCGCATCAATCGTCCTCGGATCTCGTGTCTTTCGCGCAGGAACGCAAACGAGGTAAATGCAGTATCAGTAAATAAAAGATGACAGAATATTCTTATATAAATAAACCGTTTTGTCAAATAAAAAGTATAAATACCCATAGAAAAAAATTCTGATTCCAATACAAACAATAAATAAACTTAAATATATAAACTTAAATTTGTATTATTCTTGTCTCAAGACTTAAGTCAATGTTATTTACATAATTTAAGGGAGAAGAGTAGGAAATATTGGCTTAATTTTTATTATAGTTTCATTTTTATATTGCATAAAAAAAGATTGCAATAAGATCAAGTATGTCCGAAATAACTTTTATCTCGTTATTATAGAAATCCTGTTTCTGAGGCGTATTATTTTTTTATTAAATTTTATCCGGTTTCATCCGATGATAAAGTGTGAAAGCATAGAACGCGATCAGGATTTCAAAAATATTTTACACCTCGAAAATTTTTCCGACTAAAGTTTCAGAAAAAGGGAAGCAGACGATGATTAGCGAAGACTGGAGCGTGGCAGCGATGCATCGATTTATTTGCGCTTGAATGAGGAGGAGGTGGAGACGGAGGATTTATAGGATTATCGATTGCAAACTTGTCAACGTCAGTCCGTTGCCGTACCATTTGAACTCCCCAAGCCAGGCGAAACGTTCCGCGTTTACATTTTTCCAAAGCGCTCGACACACAATCGCCGGCGCGGCATCGTTCCCTCCATTGTTCGCGCGCGAGTTCGCGCGCGAGTTCACCGGCACTGCTCGCAATTTGTATCTGCCGCTCCATCCCGACCTGCTGTGTTATTAACCAAAAGCAGACCACGCGAGATACATCCACGGCGCTGCCTACAGCCCGATAAATCTTATTACAAAAACGCACGCTGGAGATATGGCTCGAGCTGTAATGGGCGCAAATATAAGTACGTTCTTTCTGCAAACATTGTTGCTGCTCACGACCAGTCATTACGGTACAAATAACCGATTAAATTTCATTCCATATGATTCGTAGGTATAAATATGTTGGCTGAATTTTACCAAATTATCGTAATAAATGCACAAACTGCGATAATATTAATAAACCGATCATAATTACATTGAAGTAATTCTTTAATATTTACTAAACAGTTATCTTTTCAGAGAATAATTCTCTAATAAAAAATACTTTCCTTTGTATTTTGTTTTACTAAAGCTATCTTTACTGCTATCACAAATTTATGAAAGTTGCCTTTGCTATTTCGAAAAAGAGAGAAAGAAAAAGTATGTAGTTATAATTATTCAATTATAATTTTAAAATAATTCCTCTCAATTCTGTTAATAATTATGAGTTGCGAATAAAAAACTTCTAATAGATAAAAAGAACTCTTTCGACAATTGGTCGATATTTCTGCTGTAAGTAAATACACAAAGAATTTCCAATTATCAAGATAACCAATAATATAAAGAAAGCAAACATCAATATATTACTATTTCTTCTTTCGCATCAGCAATTTTTAACGTAATAAAGAACAAACAAAATTTGTAGAAACCGATATATCTTCTAATTTAATCATTAACGTATGTTTACAAAACAACAAACGTTAACGATCAAAAATAGCTAATATAAATTTATTTGTGCGCTTGTTTTTTATTAAATAATTCAGAGAATATGAAAGATGGAATGTAATCTCATAGTGGAACAATTATTATTGGTATCAGATAATTTATATAATTCGATATTAATACGATTAACACAAGTAAACATAATGAACATAGCAGATTACACTAGATGACACACAAGACGAATTTTTAAATTCCACTTTCTCGAAAATGATACAAGAAAAGAATGTTGTTACTCTTCTCACTTGCTTTAGATCGCATTACTTTCTACGACGAATTACTCATTTTTCACTCATTCTACATTAGCTGGTAAGTAAATGTCTCATCGCAATTACGTGAATAGACGATCGTGACTCAGATCGCCGTTCGGAGAAAAAAAATTCATATGTAGGGTGACTTAATTAAATTAAGTATGCAAGTTTAAAAAGATGAAGTCGACTCTGCAGTCGCGCTTTGCGGCGAGAAATAAAAAAAATCATTTCCCTATGTTCTGCGACGAGAAATGAAGAAGCGTCGTTCTCTACCGCGCTCGATTCGATTTTCATGTTATTTTCTGCGACGACCACACTGCTGGCGATGCTATCCTCAAATAAATTTAAATGTCCTCGGAACTTGCTCCCGCTGACTCAGGCTCTTGCGTATATGGCCCGAAAAGTGCGGAATTTTCTCCATTCCGACGATGAGAACTTTTCTAAATCCACGCATCTAAAAATCTTTCTCCGCTGGGAAAATCTATCGACAGAAAAGGGAACGCAATCTCTTTACACAAACATTTGTGCAAAACGAATATTAAGAGCATTTCCTTCTGCATTTTATTGTGAAAGAAATAAATTAGTATCGTTAAAAAAATTAGTTATTCTCCTGAGACTTTTCATCGCTGTAATTAGACTTTTTGCGTTCTGTTAAATTTCTTGTTGAAATATGTGAACGTAATTTAATGTATACAAGAGAACGCACGTGGTGGATAAGCGGAAGTAACGAAAAAGTGAGATGAAATACTGCAAGGGAAAACTCGGTGGAAAAGGGTTGGCGGAGTGAGAAATGGGTGGACGAAGAGAGTTTGTTGGAACGAACGGTCGCGACCGCTTTTAGCCACCTACTTCTAGCCCGTTCTTTCACCGCGCTCGATTAATTACTAAAGTTCAGTACGAAAACATCGGCCCGTTTATTCGCCAACTTATTAGTAGTCTATTACTTACTTACGACTGTTCCAATATTGGAAATCAAAATCGTCTGAGTTGCAATTAAATTCAATGAAATGGAATTAAGAGCTCGCAAGCTTAAATATTTTAGCACACAGTTTAAATGACGAATTGATAATAAATATTGATTATAAAATTGTGAATAAAAAATAAATATAAAATTTCCAAACTAATGCTATATAAAATATAAAAATTCATTTTTTTTTCGTCGTAATAGATTTTCTTCTAGATAAAAAAGATTAAAATTTATGTTATAATTTAAAAATAAATAATGAATTTCAGTTGTGCACGTCTACCAACATAAAATATTCTAACAATCGCGCATTTCAGCAATTAACAATTCGCAGTTACATCTTTGTCGTCATTGCCGGCAAAGGGAGGATCGGTCAAGGCCTTCCAGCTCGCTAATTGACGCAGTCTCTTTGAGGGATTTTCAAGGAAATGCATCTGTGTAAATTAACCGGCCATATTACGCTCTTTAACGAGCGACGGGAAGCGTAGACTTTGCACAAATCTCAACTCGGCGATAACAAACCACGTGAACGACAAGAAAAGACGGGTCTCGCTAATTGGTTCCACTAGAGGCTCCACAGGTACAATTCGCAGCAGGATTTATGATTGTACCGTCCGATCTATATGGCCAGGCTAAATCGCAAACTCTCACGGCTGGCATTTCCAACCACTCATAGATAAATCTCCCGAGGACGAAAGAGATATCGCGAATGACAGAAAACTTTATGATCTCACAAATCAACTCGCAATACAAATGATTCTTTAATAGACACATTGCAGAGCTTCGCGTGTCATGCACTTGGAGCGTATCTTTCTTTTTCTTCGTTTTACTTCCCATATGCAAATGTAATAACCGCGCGTTGTCTATTGTGCATAACGTTAGCGGCATATCCTCGGCCATGGAAAACGACGCGATACTTTCGAAACGCGCATCATTAACGCGTTACACGTATACGTTAAACATGCGCGTGCTCGTTGCCCACGAACTTGGAGAACGTCGAACGCATGACATCACTCGACCTCGCATCTGCCGCTCTATTCCCGACTCTCGCAGCACGCCCAGCCGGTTAGGTAATACTTAATGGGTTATATACGCGGGTAAATACACGCGCTGGCCTCGTTACCATCGTCGCCGGCGCGAAGCATCATGTGAAAAAGAACCAATCTAAAGGGAAATAATTCAATTGTGGTGTCTCATCCTCCGAATCACGTAACTTTGTGCACTGAAATATTACATACTATATCCTCCTAAGATACTATATCGAAAAGGCGATAGATTATCTGCAATTTCTTTTTACTTGAAGCTATGATAGATAAAAGTTCTCAGAATCATTCGACTATCCTGACGTGCTATAAGACGATATGAGAGAACGAAAGAGTAACAATTTGTACTGCACGCCTGGAACGATAAATTTACAAATTTACGCCGTATTGTCGCGCGGATGCGAGTGAAGTGATAAAACATCATCGAATTTATCGGCGTCAAGAGAGAACGCCCGGATCCAGTGGCCGACGTTAATTACTCCGCGGCTCGAACGCAAATTAGTTGCCCGTTACAGCCGTAGCGCGCCACGGATACATTTATTTCAGGCGTGAGATTCGTTATCGATTTGTTTCCGCTACGACTGGAGACTCTCGATTAACGTCGACAACAATACACAATCCACATGTTACCGGTCGTAATTCGCAAATATGCATAAACAAATTTTGTGTGTGGAATTAAATTCAAGCTTGTGTTTCAACAGCATTTAATAGTAACAAAATTAAAAAAGAGAGCTCAGTTATTTATATTCTCCGTTGTGTATTATTAGATTGCTAAAAATTTATCGGTGTTTTTCCCTTCCGACGAACTCTTCTTATACTAAATAAAGTTAGAAAAAAGTTTTACAAGTTCTATCTAAAAAAAAATCAGAAAGTTCTTTCTTTAAGTAATAAACGTTATCTACTGAAGCTTATTGCGGCAATTTAGCATTGATTTTTGTTGTTATCAGCTTGATTTAAAAAATATAAGTATTCAGAACGCTGTATGTAATATGTATAACTATATGTATAATATACTAAATGCACATTTTAACTGCGCATTGCACTGTGATATTTGTGGGCTAAATTAAACTATTATAGATCGCGCACAATTTTCGCGACAAGCGCTAACAAACGCATGAATTACGAATGTTTGTGTGCGTTTACGATGAATCACGATGCTGTTCTCTTACGCTTTTGTACTTCGTAAATAAATTCACCTGCGAGAGTATTACGGTAGCTTGAATATCTGAATATTCCCACAAACTTCTCCACTTCTCGCGGAAGATATCCCGCGGCATCCCCTGTTCTTTTAATTAAAAAGTTTCGCGCTAGAGATGGAAGTCCAGAGGCAAGATTCCTGTTGATCGTCCATTAAGCAAACTTATCGAATGAAATCGCGATGTAATCCTAGTTACAAAGAGCCGCGGCCTGTTAATCCCGTACATTGGTACATTCGTAAGGCGGATTCATCTGTATTAATAATATCCATAGAAAAAGACTAAAAGAAATATGCGCATTTATTATCTACCTTCTGTTCCCTCTGTTCCTATTTCTCCTTTTTAACATAGATTAAATTTCCTTTTTTATAAAACTAGAGCTTATTTTACTGACTTGTTATTTCGTAAGAGAAACTTTTAATAAAAGCAATTAGATTTAAAACAGTATATACACGTGGAGAATCGTTTTACTAAAAAAACGACAGCGTTAATAATTTAATACAAATTCTTAAAAAACAGACAGCATTAATAATTAAATATAAGTTTTAGTAGTAATAATTATAAAATAATTATTATATATAAAATGATCATCTGATAATAATTGCTCCATTGTGAGATTATATTTCATCCTTCAAGTTATCTGAATTATTTAATAAAAAAAAAACAAGTATAAATAAATTTACATTGGTATAATAATTATGTTTTAATGTTTCTAGGGTAAATACAATTAAATCAATTAATATCAAACAAATAAAAAAAGGAAAAAAAAATATATATATTTGTAATTTTTTTTCTTAAGCCTATCTATCGATCTATCGATTCAGCAAAGATTGGCAATCATGTGCATGAAAGAAAGAAGAGGGATAGAAATAAAGTTGAGAATACACAACAGTAGAGCGAGAGAGAGAAGATTGGATTGGTCTTGATCTCCCTTTAACGATGGAGGAAAGTTAAGTGAGACTACCGGCGAAAAGATGAGAGGGTGGAAAGCAGAGGAGAAGAGAGGAGGGGGGGTTTGCAGCAAACCCTCGGGCAAAGTCACGGGATAACGGAGAATATTTCCCTCTCGAAAATCGCGTACGGCGCTCCACAGCTCGTTATAAGTTGCTCGTCCTCCGCCTTCTCCTTATAACAGCGCCCACGTCACGCCCGTTGCCATAACGCAATTTTTTTCAGATTTTGTGAACAAATCTCGCGAAAGGTCGCGATAGGAGACGCAATGCACAATCGCGATTAATTACACCGTAGAACGGACTACGATCTGCATAATAAATTACCTCGACCGAACACGATTATACTTACATCAGCGGATCGAAGCCACGCTTTTCAGGTTTTCCAAGTTGACAAGCGGATCTAATTTGATAAAATTAAAAGATGCAACATTGCGCGAAAGAGTAATGTTCAAATCTCGCGTGCATTACGCGGAACGAGAGCTTCGTTTCGAAACTCTTTGACGTGGCTAGAGCAGTGAGTATCGAGAGAAGCAACGCCACGTTCGAGAGTCACTGGAGAGACGAAACGAGTCGAGAAGAACTCTGTCCCACAGTTCCATGTACCTGACCTGACGTCACCGGTTATTTATGCACCGCCGAGTAGCGGCTGCTCGCCGATTTCGCCGGCCGCCTAAGAATACACGCACTCTTTCTCTTTCTCTCGACTTCTCGCCTTCTTTCTCTCGCACCGCCTCTCTGTTCTCCATGCGACTATAGCACAAAGCGCAACAGACAGTGTAACTGACTCAATCAACTCTCGTCGTCACGAATACTTGCTTGTGTTTGTTTGACTGTATCGAGGAGAAGCCCACGCAACTTCGGAAGTTCATGAGAACGGGAATAGTATACTATACGCAGAGCCATCAGAATTGCGATACACAATTGATCAAAATCTCGTAATTACACGTAGTCGACAAAGTAGTTTCTCTTTCGCAGATGAAACAAAAGTGATCCCGAACTCTTAGTCCTAGTTTAGTACGCAAGTAAGAAGACATTCGATCTCTGTTATTCATTATTACGAAATATCGTATTGCATAACACAGTACATTACATCAATACGTAACTCTTTTCCTATTGATCTCACAGCTATTATCCTTTAACCTCCCACTGTATTTTTATGCTTATTATGTGTCTCGACCGTAAACGACGTGTTCTCACGAACGCAGTCACCTACACATGTTTCCGTCTCCGAGTTTCAGTTAAACCTCGAAACGTAGCGAACGGATTAACGTTAAATATTAACAGTCGGAATTTTCAGGTAGTTGAACAATTCAGAGAGACTTTCCTAGAATTATGAATTATTTAAATCTAAATTTAGAAAAATTATAGAGTAAAATAAAATTAAACAATATGTTGTGTACAAAGAAGAAAATTAGACAAACAAAAACTACTTTATTTCTACTTGCAATAAATACCTACTGATTTCAAAGATCATTTTCTTTAGCAAATCGATTAAACAATTAGAACAATGCCAATTATTCGGACACAGATGTTTATACTTCAAAGTTCGAACTGTTCCACCCAGTTCATTCAAATCCATATTAAATCCGTACTCTAATTGAAATTTCCGTGTGAAAATAGCAAAAGACGTCGAGGACGCTTCCTGTTATCTCGAATAATCAATGATTCATTTCGATTAGATATTATCATGAAAACACTAGAAACAGTGTTTTCACCTAGATATTAATTTCGTTATCGATAACGAGCTCCTTTTCTAATCAAGATCAATGCCGCCAATGCTCTTGCCATAAGTTTTTAGTTTCGTGATTAAATACGAAAATACAATTTATTCAATTATTCGTGCGCTCAAAGTTAATCTTCATGAATGTATTTCCTGTTCTATTGGTATTGTTCAACGTTTAATTTCCGTTTTCGAAACAATAATATAAAAGTTAGCATGTGTGTAACTGCAAAAAAAATTATGTTCTGTAAAACTACTAAATTTATTCTATTTCAAATGTAAAAATTGGAGAAATAAATATATTAAAAAGGAACTCTCTCACTTGCTCTGTAACATGTATTATATCGTGTGTATGTACATATTTACTCACTGAATTAAATACACATCACTATCCTAGATAAAGTATCTATCACGATTATCAAACGGTTCTGATCGAGGATGTATACATACCGTTTTTATCGCCAAACCTCGCAACGCTATAAAAATTTCCTTGATGCAGATAAATCGGGGACTCACACGTTACTTACAAACATATATATATATATAATGTCACGCGATACATCAATAACAAGAATTATTAACGCTTATGTATGCAAGGCGGCACGCGATGCCGGGAAATCGGCGTATGTTAAATCAACTAATGCTTTTAGTCAGTTCCGAACGACATCACAGTCGCTAAAGCTTTTTCCATATATTATTATCAATAACGTTGCATATCAGAAAGAGAATTCTCATATTTCAAAATACGCCTGAACTTTACGTTCTTTTAATCTCTTTTACAATACGCACACCCTTAATTAAAAAATGTAGTTAAATCACTGTGATGGATTTTTCTCTCTCTCTCTCTCTCTCTCTCTCTCTCTCTCTCTCTCTCTCTCTCTCTCTCTCTTTCTCTATTTCCCAATATCCTCTTTTTCTTTGAGATATAATTCCAGCGTAACGGAAAAGTACGGTAAAGGAAAAATAAAGTGGCTCTTGAATCGCGAGAAACTCACGATGAACGAGGAAATCCGCGTAATTTATGCACGTCGGCAGATAAAACTAAATTAATGCGCGTACGGCCACCTGCAGTCTGCAGGATAATAATCAACCATCAGCCATGTCGGAAAAGATTATCGTAAATTCCATCATTTGCCCGAATCGTCGAACGTCGTTTTCGTTCTTTTATTCCCCCCCCCCCCCCCCCTCTCCTCTTTCACTCTGAAACCTGCCGACTTCGATTCGCCGCCGATATCGAGTTCGAGGGATTTACTCGTGCGAGAATGGACTCCGGAATTTTCGCGTAATGTAAAACGCGTACTCCCCAGTTCGTATGAATTCCGCTACTGTCTCCTATTTCCCTTCAACCCCACCCCTCCCTCTCGTCAGTTTTCCAGACCCCGAGCTCGCGGCTGCAGCGCGGCGTTTCCCTTTGTTTTTCTATCCTCCTTCCACTTTTCGTGTTTCTCCTTTTTTGTCCCGCCGCGCCGCGCCGCATCGCGCCGGCTGCATTCACGACGCGTCGCACGGCACCGTTTTCCCGCGGATAAAAGCGCCATGGCGATTACGAGGAACGGGGAATTCACGCGATTTACAAGTCCTCTGTGGCCATTGAGGATCGAATACTCTACTCACCGCGAATTTACCGTGCCTTTTAAACACGCAGTTTAGGAAAAAAATAACACACTCGGCGTTGATCGTTTTCCAATCGCGATAGCAAGCGTAAACTAAGAGCGTTTCTGTTCTTGAAAAAACGTTATATAATTTATCAAAATCAACGATGTCGACATTCCTTACATCTGCTCACTGCATTCTCACATAGAAAAAAAACGATTTTGCTGAAATATCTAAAACAGCTGATTTGAAAACAGTTGCTTTCAATTTACATTGATTTTCAATAATTCTCACTTGTGACGTCATAACTCTGTTGAATGCGTGTTCCTTTTGCATTCTAACAAGTGAAATTCAACTGAGTTTTTACCTACAATTTGCACAAAACCGAGTGCCTTACTAAGTCTCGTAAACTCACTTTAAAAGTGAGATTATGATCCTGTGTTTCCATATAATAATTTTTTACTAAAGTAAGCAAATAGTGACATCATTAATCTGAGCATTTCATACTCAGCTCACTTCAGACTCACAGTTTCACTTGTGTGTAAATGGAAAGCAACTAATTTCGTTGAACCATCAAAATAATTACGTAGCAAACTTAAGCACAATGAGCAATGCTGCAACCAATTTTGACATTTTAGCAACCAGCTTGAGTCTACATATTTATTTTGATAGTCAAATAAAGTTATTTTCAAATCTGTATTTATCTCAAATTTACGTTAAAAAAGAAGTCTAATAGTTACCAAATATTAAAAGTAAAATAATATTAATTAAATATATATTTGATTAATATAACCAAAAGTGACTTTGCTTTCTTAAATATTCAGTAAAAGTATTACCAAATTATTAATCGAATATTTGAGATTGATATTATTTCACTCAATATTTGACAGCTGTATCATCGGACTCTTTCTTTCAGTGTAGATACTTCAGCAAAACTATTCTTCGAATGCATTAAACTAATTTCAATCTAGCTATATAGAACGTTTAATGTTAATAAACATTCACTGAAATGTATATAAGATATTTTGCGAGATCATAAAACGCGCGGCATATACTGTGGAGTAACGAGTAAAGCAACTTCGTTATTCCATTGCGGTCAGTTTTGCGGTCGGTTTCGCTACTACAGTTGATAGTCGCAAGCCGAGAACTCAACGCATGACGCCCGTTACAAATCGGCATTATTTCGAGAACTGGCTAGTAGCCAGCGGCTCTGCATTCCCTCAGATTGGTATTTTAATAAGCCCGTCCCGCGTCCCGTGGTGCGTTCTCATCTCGCAGGACGAGAGAACTTCTCATTCGATCGCGAAGGGGTACTCGGAAAAATACTTATAACGACAAGAAATCTCTCGCGTATAATTCGATCTATGTGCGACAATGTAACGTATTCACGTCACTCGAATTAAAGCCGAATTATTAATAATAAATCTGAGAAAAAATGTTTCAAAGATATATATAGAATATCATAAAAAAGTATATGACAGTTATTAAACATGTCTCTCGCGATATAACGTTTTTCATACAAAATTAAGTTACAAATTTCGATATAGGTAATTGTCTTTCTGGAACATCACAGATATAATTAAAATATCAATATTGAACTCATTAACAATAAAATCGAGACATTTTCACAGTTTATATATTTTCATATTTAGTATTCAATTATCTTAGGATCAAGAATTTCCAAGAATTTCTTCAAAATTTCAATATAACGACTGCAAAATTTAATTTTGGCGAAGAATACAGACGATTCAGAGATCATTCATGAAAATCGCGCGGAAAACTTCAATATGCCGGGTAAGAATCATAAAGTATTCTTCAATAACCAACAGTCCCCGAGATAACCGCGTGTGCTCAATTGACTCTGCCGCGCGCGATTCGTTCAGGACAACGAAACTCGTCGTGTTCTGCGATCGATATCTCGCTCCCTTGCCATCTCCAGGACCACTCTCTGTCTCTCTCTCTCTCTCTCTCTCTCTCTCTAGAGTGATATTCTTTTCTGCGTCTCGAGCATCTTCTTCCAAATCGTCGTATACTCCCTTTCTTACGCTGATAGGCAAGGGGAGAAATTCGAGAGAAAGGCTCGTCACAGGGCGTCCTCATACATTCCCTCGTCATTCTGTCGGAGATTAATATTATTCCTGCCGCGTGCGCATATCTATTCGTATCTCGCCAAGATTTCCCCGCAGGAGTAACCTTAAGACGACAAGAAGCACAGGCAAGCTCGCCGAGCTTGGCATCCTCCAGCCGATTCCCGACCGAAGCTGCACGATCTCGTACGTCCCGAAGGGAACGCTTAAAACTTGTCCGGGGCTCATCCCGCGAATAGCTCGTAAATCCGCCACGTGCGTGCGGAGTTCGTATATCGGTTAATGCGACGGTCGTATTGTCAGTGGCTCGGTTTCTCAATCCAGTAAATTGAAGAAGATCCAGCTCGAGTTCCGAATCGATCGCCGACGTAATTTTTGGACTGGGTCGACGTCTACCCGCCGCGGTAAAAGCTTGATCAAATTCACGTGGAAAACTACGGTGCTGTAATCACTGTCAGGGATAATAGTAGCCCCGAGCGTAATAGCCACGTCGAAATTTCCGCCGCTCGCCGCGGCTAATAACGTATGAAATGAGCGCTCCATTACCCGGAACACACTTTCTCGACGAGCGTTTATTAATATTGGAAAATCCGTATCTCGATGATCGCGGTAGCCGATAGTAAATTCCGAAACCGCCCGTTACAACACAGCGACCTGGGATCGGTACACTGCTCTCGGATGTGGCGAGCTATCGTATTCCGCGCTCCATTTTCTTCCGAGTCGTTGAATAAAGTTAAACGCACGAAGCACCATCGACGAAACGTCACGGGGAAGCCGTAATTTTAGCGGAGAGATATATTTACCGAATTCGAGAAATATGATGAGGGAAATTTATTTTTATAGAGTTCATATCGACAAGCTGACTATCTGTTAGAGCGAATGATAATGGAAAAAAAAATATATAATCTATATAATAATTTGCAAGATAATCGCATCATAATTTAGAATTGTCAAAATAAACCATGATTTGATTTATATAAAATAAAAAGTATCAGCGATAATACATAAAAAGGAAGAGAGAATACAAAAAATAATCATTAATTTATAATTATTATATCATGGATTTTATATCAAAAGGATAACAACAGTGAAATACCTGGAATAGTGCAGATTTTAAAATATAGTTCAATAAATACATTTGTATTAAACCAACTGAAAATATACTCAGCTAATTGCAAAAAGGAGAATAATAACGTGAAATATGACGCTATTAAAATATTGTATAACTTTCGTGAAATATTCCGCAATATTACATAACAGTGAGAAGGCAGTGGATTTCGCAGAATCTTATTAAATGAGTTTAATTAAAACAAAAGAACAACTTTTGTTTCCAATTATAGAAATGGATAGGCTATAAAAAATTAGGATAACATTAACTTGTTTAAGAACATAAAAAATGTATTAATTAATAATCATTATTTTTTTTATTAAATTAAAATATACTATCAATAGTAAAATATCTTTATGTCTTTTAATTATGTTAATAAGAAGTATATTTAAAAAACATTAAATATAAATACTTGAAATATATGTACTTCTTGTTTTAGTTTATATAATATTTAATCTTGAAAGTATACACACAGACAGACCAAAGACAGATCATAAGTTCTGTTAAAAAGACACTTATGTGTGAGAAAGGGAAAGTATATGCAACTAAATTAATAAATATTTTCCTATCGCTACATACATTTTATTGCTATTTTGTAGATTATTTGTTTTATAGATATAATTTATTTTACATAAATATACAGCTCAAATATAAATGTCATTTAAAAATTTTTATTTATTCATGAGATCAGATAAACATCACAAAAAAATTTAAATAAACTTTTATATTAAAAAATGCCAATGTTCTACTTAACATTTCTTTATGTTATAATTTTAGTCTCTTTTTTCGTGATTAATCACTTGAGCAATACATTGTATGAATAAAAATATAAAATTTATTATAATCCACTTGATATAAAATGCCACGCAAAAATTTAATCAAATTGTAAATATATAACGTATTATATATAGCTTCATGGTATTCTCTCAATTGAGTTCCCTGAAAATATCACTCGTACGTAACATGTACAAAAAGTTTCATAAATTAACAGTCTGCGATACGATGTACCGTGACAAAGTTGACTAGATTAAAAGTTATATAACTACAAAGTAAAAATATGTGAAAATTATAGCAACGCAGAAATATTTAATATCCAGGAAAATAATTGCTATCTGCGTATAAAAATGACAAATATAATTAATTCCACCGGCAATAAATAAAGTAAAAGAATTTATTCACTTTCCTCCATCGTCTCCCAATGCTTCCAAACCTTCACCTTCTCTTCCACCTCTCAGATTTAGTCATTGTACAACACACACTCGCGAAAACATCGTTAATTACGATCGTATACTAATGACGTGAATAGAATAATTGAACGACACTTTATACACCGACGTAAAATCGTATGCGATGTTACACGCATTTTGCTATCGTATATTGCAACGGAATTCCATCAAAACGCGATTCGTACAGAAAGAAAAAAAAAAACTCACTCTACAGGATGTTACACGGCGACTGTATCAGCCTATTTTCTTGAAAAATGTCTAATATAAATAGTATCATCTTATATCCTCCTCGAAGTCGAAAAACTTACAATAAGTAACACCCTGTAAATATGAAAATGAAACATTCAATGTATAATATCACCTTCCGGTTTCCACTCAGGAATTCAATAGATGAAATCGTTAACAGCGGAAATTTCGTTCCGACAAATGTTATGCAATAATGCAGCACTTAAGCTACTTAATATATTACGACATATATTAAAATATAGATTTAATTGGAACTGTATTACTTGTTGTTGATTAAATATACAACTTCGCACGACTCGATTCAGAACACGTTCATTATAGAGCTGTTCGGAATGGACTCTGGAGCAGGATTATTCTGTTTTCCCTATAGGAAAGACAGCAGAATCCTAGAAAATAATTAAACAATTCCGATTGAAGTCCATTTCGAACAGATCCATAATACGTATCCAGAATTGACCTGTTTCGTATATTATGATGCCAGTTCAGTGGTACTCCAAATGAAATGGATAAATCGCGCGGAACTTGACTCGATAAACAGCCAATGCATTTACAGTCATGGCCTAACTATATAGCACTAATTGTTCGTACAAAACAATCGCATTTCGATAGATAACGCGGCGACATGCGGAGCGGCTCGCATCGCTATCTGCCGATTCGCCACGTGTCTCGTCGCGCCGCTCGCTAATAACGGCGCGCGATGCGACACTATAGCTATGTACTACGCAAAAGCGCGTCTACCAAACAAATGTCAAAGCTGCTCGCCAGCCAATCTCGTCGACACAAATATTAATGCATTACGAAATGAAATTGTAGCCCTTTTTTTCTTCCATTTCAAACTAGTTATTAATACACGATCAATAAAACATTGCTTCTCGTGACTCGAATGACTCGATCCGGTGACTCGTGTATTATTCCACTTTGTCATTCGCAAAACGGAGGATAAATTATATATTTAAATCGAAAGATATAAACGCGATGCGATATAAATTCGAATCCAGATATCGTTAATCCTTCGGAGTTGACGGTAGATTAGAACTATTGTACCCACTCTCAGAATTATAAATTCCTTTGTGAAAAATATCAGGCACAATTCGATTCTCTTTATGTTTCATCTGTAAATTTGAATTATTTCTATTTAAATATATTTAGTATTTATTCTTTTTTACATGAATTATGTCATTTTGGTTTTCCTTGATATTCATTAGTGCCTTTTAATCTTTCATTACGCGTCCGGGATATCCGGGATATTCCAGGTTTATAAATTCGTACTAAATGTATGAATGCTATTTATATACATTATTATATTTAGCACAGTGTTTTACAATTAAAAAACTTTTTATATTTATTTTTAAAGAATATGTAGAAAATATTATTATTAATCCTTCATTCAATTTAAAATCATCAAAAAGAACAACCGAGATGGAATGTTGGTGTATCAGAAACACCCTGCGCGAGTAATTACGTTAAAGATTACGCGAGTAATGAGGTTAATTAATATAAATTAAATGGATCTTATAAACTCGGCGTCAGTGACTGTGTTACAGATTTTGGCATCAGCTCAGGAAGGTTAAATGTTATATCACAATGTGTGTAATTAATTATCGCCTGTAAGTTTCGCGAACAAAGGCCAATTTACAATTCTGGTGACGAAACACAATAAATTGACTTTATTATAATCAATAAAAATTTTTTTTTATTAAAAAATTGTATTCTTCGAATGTATAACAATCGTCCCTAAAATTTTGGAAATGTCGGCTTCATGATTTGTTCACAAAAAATTTATTTTAAAAACAGCTGTTTTTTCAACGTTCTAACCAGGTTCTCTCCTCAATAATCGTGAAATACGACGGCGTTTGCTATCTTTAAACACTTGTCACGACTACGTTTGAAGGAGCAATACACGACGACATACGGTGCGCGGCTCGCGCCACTACTTACCGACACAAGACTTACTGCGAGAATGGTAGCGCGACGACCTTGTGTAAACACAGCGCGCGCTGTATACTGCAATAACAAACATCTCAAGGCCGCACGCCAGCAGAACTCGAACTGTTATCGACTCGAAATATTTAACGCTTCATAAAATAAAATTACACCAAACATTCCATTCCTTGCATTTTGATAAATGAACAGTTATTATTATAGCACGCTTCACGCGTCGTCTTATACTGATTATTACCATCATCTGAGATAATGATATTGATTTCGTTCGATTGAGAGAGTTTCCAACTGGAAATATTATTATACATTCGAATTCTTGTTCATGAAAGAATTTGCTTCAATCTGATATAATCATTGTCAATAATTCAAAAATTACACTGCAAAAAATAAAATTTGTTAATTTGAACTCAACATTTTTGCATGTCTCAGAAAATCTACTCAACTTCTTTGAGTTTACAATTGACATTTTATTTTTTTACAGCATATACGTATGTATATATAAATTTTTCTCGAGAATCGATTATTGAAAACTGCGAGAAATAAAACTCGGACTATATTTCAAGATAAACAACTTTATCCTAATTCTTCAAAATCAATCGTAATTCCAAATACAACATCAAAAATACCAAATTCATTGTCAAGCTCTTTGTTAAATCGTATTAAGTCTCAAAATTGATTTGGCAGAAATGTGACTATAAATATATGGGTATAATATTCGAAGATTTTTGAGTATACTTGCGCTTATTATCAAAGTAGCTCTTTTACGAGAAATGAAATTTTTCAATCTCTCCTCTCTCTCTCTCCCTCCGATATTCAAAATATGCAAATATTATTTTAAGCGAAATAATAATTCGTGTATTTCGTATTATTCCGATATCAATCGGAAGTTACGGTAAATGAAGCCGCCTTAAAACGATCACCAGCTCCATTATTCTCGCGTATTTTCACACGAATAGATCGCCCGAAGGAACAGATTTAATTACATTTTCTTTCTAGTAATTACGGAAAATAATACCGTAGCATAAAACAACAGTGCGCTTTCGCCGGTTTATATAAAATGGACCGCAAGAGCGAGAAAGACAGACAGAAACACGCACACATACAGACACATACGGAGGGAGGGGAGAAAAAGAGAGAATGCAAGAAAAACAGGGGGTAGCGCGGCGCGCAATGGGAGGCTGGAAATTATTATCCCGTTATAATACCCTTGATTACGGTTCGATTAGCGAAAGCATTTACATGCTGTTCATAAAACTCGCGCGAAGCGTGGTAATCAAGCGATATAAAAATAGAGATAGAGAGATAGAGGTAGTAAGGGGGATAGGGGCAAAGCAAGGAAACGTGTAAAAGGACAGGATCGAATTGACGTGCCGATCGTAATGGAATTGCCTGGGCAATGTCGGCACGATTTTCCGCGTGATTCCACTCCGTGATTCATATTCTCTCGGTCCCGTAATATTCGCGCGCGCGCGCACCCACGTATACGTCGGATATTCGTTATATCGGTTATTATTC
Organism: Cyphomyrmex costatus; assembly: GCF_001594065.2. Taxonomy (NCBI): domain Eukaryota; kingdom Metazoa; phylum Arthropoda; class Insecta; order Hymenoptera; family Formicidae; genus Cyphomyrmex; species Cyphomyrmex costatus. Next base: position 893,214 of record NW_017276629.1, on the reverse strand, counting down.
TCGCTTAAAAATACGAAATACAAATCGAGCAATATTCAGTTTTGTTTCGACGATATTCTGCGTGAATTCAACTCGGCCAACGTTAAAACGCAACGCGAATTAGCCGCGCTTTAGAGAGCTGCATTTCGGTTTTCGGTTATTACTCGCCGCGAGTTTTAACGTACTCTCGCTCGCAATGGTTAAATTTATTATTGAGAACTAAAATTCTTGTATCTATATTATTTCCAATTGTTGAAAATGTGGTTGTCGATATATACATGCCGTACACGTGTTTATATATTAGTATAAAACCGTCCACCTACAATCTTTTGCAACATATATTCGCTCGTAAACACACCGTACGTTTCGAGCGAAATTGGACTTTCACGGCCATAAAAGCCGATAAAACCAAATCGTAATGGGCAAATCCAAGTCATCCTTAGTACAGTGAATTACAAGTAAATCGCGTATTTTCGTGCGTGCGAGTTTTCCTTATTTCGCTTTTATCTGGCATCAGTTCGACGATAACGGTATCCTTTTACGATGATAAAAGACTACGGAGAACGTAATTTCGACTGCGAGAAACTTTTCACTCTGCGCGGTGGATAAAGTCGAGAAAGTTTCGTGGTCTCTGTGTCAATGACTTCGATATCTGTTGAAGCGAATGCGTTCTCAAGCTAATGCAATCTAAGCCTAAATCCAGACCTAATTAATCCGTTATACATCTGGCTATGATCTCACTTCGACGCTATCGTAATTAGATTAAACTTCATAATGAGCAATTGAGAATGGAACACAGAAAGCGGGTACTCTTACGCTTCAATTGTCGGCAATAATTCATACATAATTATACAATTCAACACAGTCTCAAATGTTATGTAGTAAGTTTTAACTTTGTAAGAAGTACTTAAAGAAAAATGCAAAATAAATCAAAGACAAAAGAGTTACGCAAAATTTTTTCAAAAATATTTCAAGAATATATATAACATTTTTTTTATTATATATACCTACGCATATTTATAATAAAAAATGTACATATATATGTATGCAAATAATATGTATGTTCGATAAATGTAAATTCAATTTTGAGCGAAAATAATCGCAATTTTTTTAAATATCAATCATAATCAGTATCATGTAAGTTACCTGTAATTAAATACATTCGTCATAACAATTAAATATATCCGTAATATTAAAAATATTGATATCATTGAAGCTAACTCTTTCCGAATGGTTGAATTTCTCTCGTATGATTCACACGTATGTGTAATTAAACATTACGCATACGTATATGTGTTCTCTGAGTTTGTTATACATAGATCCCGAGATAAATCCATTCTCTCGTGTTACTTCAAGTTCTTAACCGCAAAATCAGCCATACGCCAACCGTGGTCGTCAATGTAGATGACAAACCGTCCGTCAAACCGCATACACTACCGGAACCCAGTCGGTCGGTTCCCGGTCCGGTGATCTATGCTGGAGTCGCTTCTTGCCTCCGGTCCATCGACCGGAATAATCACCCGCTGCATTTCCCCGCTTGGCATCACGATTAATTAGCCCGCACTGCCGATGTGACCTGTTCAATATGATTTACAACCGTTTTATCGCTCTGACACTTTTGCATCGATCTGTCCGTTATGCGTTTCCATTACATATTTCACTTCCCGCGAATAATCTCCTTTCGAAATTAAATAATAAATTAATATTGATAATTAAAATAATGAAAGTATTTAATTGTTGATGTAATTCTATAATTTAGCAATTAAGATTTAGAGCTTTTACTTTTTTCCTCTCCGTTTGTTAGGATATTTACGATTTCCCTCTCTAGAAGCGCTTGAGGACGATTTATCAGCAAATGCACATAGAAATAGCAATCGATGCAATCATCGGCAATCATTGAGTGCACTCACGTCGCATCTGATTCCATTTAACAAATCGTACCAGTCCGGTTTGCAATGTGCAGGGAGGCCTCGTGTCCTCATTCTCGGCGACCTGCTACTGCCTTGTGGGTCAGTAGGTCAGATCGCCGGTGCACGCTCCTGTCTCGGCAAGGTGAAGATATCGATCGCACGCGCGCATGCTGACCCAGTAAGGATGCAACCATTGCACGACGGCGCGCGGCAGCGGCGGCACGCAGGTGCGCCAAGGAGGAGGCGATTGCGGCTTATTACGAGCACACGTTACAACGATAATCGTAAATCATCATCCAACGACAGCCTGTTTCCATCACAAATCGAGAGTACGATCGATATCAATCATTTCTGCTCGTTGCCTTCGGGCGACGAGTAGACAAGCTTCATCCGCATTTTATACGTATTGGCAGTAATACGCGAAAAGTACGCGATTTTGCTAAAGTGACTAAAAATTTAACTGTATACAAATGTGAAAATATAATCCTGTTGTATTAACAAAATACTTAATTATGTAGGATGATTAAGTATATTCAGTAATGCTGTTTTAATATTTTAGCAACCAACTTGAACGTCCTACGTAATTATTTCGGTGGTTTAATCAAGTTATTTTCGGATCTGTACCTAATTAAAATTTTAGATACTTTAGTAAAACCGTTTTGTCAGTGTAAATATGAAATAAATATGAAAATATTTGAAACTTTCATGAAAATATATGCAGTATAATATAAAGTATAATATTCAAAATTCAATGTATAATATTTAAAATTTTAAATAATGTGAATTTAAATATAAAATGTGGAAATTTGTCTAAAATTACACTGAAAAATATATAGCAGCACAAAAAATTAAATGATCAAATTAAGTCAGATCTAAAAGAAAATGAAAGAGATTACAAATTTTTATGAAATGTTAAATAATAATTTGCGTGCAAAATAAAAAAGGCGGAATTGATTCTGTTTATATTGATTTAGTCTGATTTCATTAAGGTAATAGTTTTCATTTCTGCTTCAATCCCTGCTATCAGACTCAATTTAGAGACATCCAGGGCTTGACATGCGCTTCAAAATAAATGTCTTGTATGTAGGTCAATAGGGCACTGGTTCATGCTGTACCGGAGAAAGAGTGATGACGTATGATCAAGAAGACACATATACAGCTATTACCGAACGTGTTTATGGAACAAGGTTGCAGGCACGCTCGGAAGTTCACGTTATTACAGAACTGTTATGGATCAATGCGGGATGTTTTCGTTCAGCGAAATCTCTCCATTATAGACTCTACATATATAGGATACTTGGCAATTTCAACAAAACTTTATTCCAAGCTTAATTATTGAACTTCCAAGTTATTGATCTAACATGAAAAATTGAAGATCAGAACAAACAAACGAACCTCTTCTCTTGCAGGAATTTTCTTTCATTCTTTATTCAAACTGAGAGATCTATTAGTAAGATCTCTTACTTGAGAATCATTCCGTATTTATTTCTCGAGTGTCGCATCGTTCCGCGAAAAGAAGCGTTAGTACATCCTTACCTCGTAAGCCGACGAAATAATGGGAGAGAAAGGCGAGCCCGAGGAGGTTCCGGGTGCGGAATCGAGTGCGAAGTAACGGACGTTAATGAGAGAAGGTTATAGCCGAGGGAGCGGAAGGTGCTGTAAGTGGCAAACTGTTGCGGACCTGTCACGGACGGAAGGCGGGACGAAGATTGGTCGACTAGTCAGAGAGAAACGACCGAGCGGCGAACGTGTATGCGATATAGTATACTGCAGATAGGTAGCTGAAAATTCGCGGAGGTAATTCTTCAAAATTTTTTAACTAACCTTTTGTTACAATTTTTATAAAATAATGAAGTCGAGTAATCACGCAACGAGAGATGATCACGTTTGGACGAATATTTTAACTAGTCCGCCACTGAAGGTTTCCAACATTTTTTTTTTAATTCTGATTATATAAATAATAAAAACTCTTTAAAACTGAAAAGCTAGCTCTTATCTTTGTGTGTAACTCTATACAGTCGCACGTTTTTGAAATATAATTCACTTTCAGAAAAGTGCATAAACTATGCGAGGTACACCTCACACAACTATCATTATTTCATAGAAATTACAAGCTCGAAGATACGTTTTCTCGATGAATTACAAGATCCAGATACGAAGTCTTGTTGTTACAAACCGTTACCAAGGATTTGTCGTTGACTGCCGAAGAAGAGACAAGAATCGAAATGACGATGAGTCGTCCTTTTGCGCACAATAATGATCAGCATTAAATTCAAACGAGTTCTTCCCTTCGCTGCATAACTTGCCTTGAGAGCGGCGGCTGCCAGCAATGTGCACAGGAAGGAATGGAGGAGGAAGAGAGAAACTGTGAGAACTGGGAAGGATAAGCGGGAAGATCCGTGCGCTTCCCGGGAAATGCGCTGCCTCTTAATTGGTATCCATTCTACCGAGAACTCATCGGAGAATTGATCGCGGACGTTCCGATCGAGTCTTGGAACATTAAATAATCATCGCAATGGCGAATTGTGCTATAACACTGATCTATTTCCAATTCATGTACAATAAAATGCTGTACTTACGAAATTATAATCATTACATAGATAGAAAAAATAGACTCTTTTCATACGATAAAATTATTTATTTAACAGTTATATAAAAAAATTTCAGCATTTTTTGTAATATTATTATTGATGTAATTGCAGTTATTTTGCTGTAATTAAATGACATGTAACATTTCTATAAATAAAGCTTATACATGTAAAAAAAAAGTTTAAAAAAATTTTATTAATTAATTTAATAAAGTAAATTATGTAAACTATTATTTATCTTTAATTACATCATCAAACTTATAGATGCCTCAAATAGTTTTGAGTCATTATTATCTTAATCTAGATGCGTTCAATTAAAAAAATACTTATCATCTCTATAGATTTCGGCATTAATAGATAATTATTACGAAAATATTTTCAAATTTCAGGAAACTTTTCAGAAAATTTATGAAAGTTATATTGTGCCAGTTATATTCTGTGCAATATTCTGTGCTAAACAAGGTAACAATTATATATATATATATATATATATATGTTTATTTAAATTTGATACTGTATCGTTATTAATTAAACTCTACAGAATTAATTAAAATTTACGCGGTATTTAACGTGTCAGGTTCGCCACGATAGTGTAGCTATGATAAGAAGTTTTCTTACACGCGATGAAGATACACGACATATCCAGAAGTAATATATATACTTTCGATAGAGATTAGAGAGACGTAATCTCGCGGCGATAAGTGCTCGTATAAATATACGTATCACCGTGTGCTTCGCGGTAGCACGCGTCACACAACTGCATACATCGAGGTAATTCAATGTAACATAAGGCGACGTCCCCAGGCTAAAACTGACGAGGCGAGAATAGGGCAAGCGACACGACAAAGACACAAGATCCATTTGTGGGACTGTACTTGATCTATATTGTACGATTCGCTACCGGCAAACCACGTAGATAATCGGATTTCCGATTTCCAGACTTGCTCGATCACACGATAAAATTACCCTCAATATAGTGTAAGAAATATTTCACCCAATTATATATAAACATCTTCGTATATAGAATGAATTTAAACGTTAAGCTTTATTTAACATAAATATTCAAGAAAATAGGTTTTTTTGAAAAATATTTGACTCATTGTCAGTCATCTAGAATCCTCTCTTATACATAATTACCATTCATTTTTATTCATAATTAATTCTTTATTATGCAGCAATGGGTCGTTATAGACCCGAAATTAAAAACTTTTAGACAATTGTACAATCAGAATGATTGGTACTATGAAGTTCTAAATAATAGTTAAAAAAAAATTTAAACCTTTGTCTATCACACACACACACACAATCGTCGTAAAGTAGAAATTATTTACATTCTGTATTTTAAACAGTCCGATTTAAAATTTAAGTGTAGTTTTCATAAACATTTTTTGAAGTTTGAGGTGTTGAGAGTTAACGATTGTTATATATATATTATTCAAAACTTATAAATATCTCCTTGTTAAAGTATAGTTGAGAAGAAAATGATTTCATATCGATTCGAAAAAAGAAATACTCAATAGTTTCGAGATATACAAGGTATAAAAAAAAACCTTTTCACGACGCGCGATGTATACATGACGGAAAACGCGACAATCGCAAGATCCTAATACGGATCCTTTCAACAGCGCGGCCTCGAACCGCATTGTCACAAAAAGGGTGGACTGAGTTACCGGACTCAGTTACTGATTTATAAGGGTTTCGGTTTACAAGCGACGACGCTTTCATTTCCGCGCCGGGATCCGCCAACGGCCAAATCGCAGTGCACGGCCGTACCGAGGAAAGGTTTCGCGTTCGCCTATGCCACCGTCCAATTTCCGCGCGACGTTTCAATTTCTGTTGGTCGATGCACGCCCTTTCGTTGCATTCAATTCCGCGAAGCGCCCTTCACCCCTCTCCACCATTCCACGATGCATATCACCAGATTCTACTATTTTCGATCCGGTGATGGATTAACCCCTCCTATCCGAAACTATCACGCTGTCTACGATTGTTGTATACGAAGCTTAGACTTCCGATAGTGATGAAGAATGATTTATGGCGAAACCATATTGTCCTGTCTCACCCTTTTTCTGTCTGAAGAAATGCTCGCGTAAATGGACTTTATATAAGCATTTCTCCTCCTTTGAGGTATTGAATTTCCTAAAGGAACACCAGCAGATTTTCAAGGGAGTCTAAAAGAACGAGGTAAACTCAACAAGATTCTCCGCGGTAAAAGTTACTCAGAAAATTGCAAAGTACGAATCATTCCATATTGTATGTCGCATAAAATATTCGTAACAAATATTTATAAGAACAACATACACGTTCTTTTTAATCTTTTATTAAAAATACAATTAGTTTTTTCATCTTGTTTATTGTTTTTCTTAAATCTTTTCTTACTGCATTCACTAATATTTCTGTTTTTTTTTTAATCTTATATTTTTATCCTTACTTCTAAAATCTAAGTGTTCAATACCAAACTATTCGTCATTCCATTAACCAATACGTGAATAACGGGCAATGAAAAAACAACGTATGAAATGAGCAACTTTAAAATAAAGAAGATTTTAAACTACTAACATCAAGAATAATAGATCAATAACAATGTTATTTATATTGATAAACTAAAAACGATATTCCAGTTTTGTTCAATAATGTAAATGGTTAGTGAAGTTAATTCTATGCCGTCGTAAACAGCTGCTACACAACAAAATACACAATAACTCATAAACAATACTGTCCCTATTCTGAATATGGAGAGCTCTTAGTGCCGGTTCACACGATACGGTTTTTTGTCCGTTTCGGTTGTTTAAAAATATATATATGTATATTATTTTAATTAAATATTATATATTATACATCGTAATATTCGTATTATAGTATAATTCCATTATTAATTTGATGTATTAATTTTGTCTACACATAAAGAACATATTTACTAGAAATTTAATATCATAAATTTCTCTGATATTATTAGCATTCAATAATATAATACCGATATATAAATAACACCGATACTGAAAATTGATGAAAATTTCTATTGTATATGAGTGTTTGACATCCCCAACATTGATAATCAATATAAGTAACAAAAATATAGAAAGAAATATACGATTATAAAGAGATATAACTGACTTACAATTGTCAGCGAAATTCTTCATCATTCACTCGTTTTACCAACGAGATTAGGGACGAGCACGTCGCGTGGATGCAGAATTGCAGATGCACTAGACAATGTACTGCGAAAGACGAGAAAAAAAGAGAGCAAAGCGGAAAGTAAGAAGAGCGGAAGAGGAGCTTTAAAACGCCGTAACGTCGTAACTCGTCGCAACGACGATCGCACAGTGATAACACAGCGACGCTCGAGTTAACAAAGGCCTCTTCTCCGTTTTTCATACCGCCTCTCTTCGTTAATAATAATGCCGTCCGGATGCAAGGTATGTAGAAGGCCTTGAACGAACGATATTCCACGACTTCCTGAACTGTTATTTAATTATACTGTCTGGATCTAACGCGACCGGCTTATTAACAACCACTAATAGTGTTATTTTTAGTCTATTATGTGAGTTTTACATTCTTACTATCACAAAATTGCTTTCACGCTTATATAAACGATTTTTTTTTTTTAACCTAACGTACCTTCGGGCACGCGATATCCTATGAGACTGGCTCTGCAAAGTATCGTGAATCGTGCGTGCAACCGTAAAGGCAATTACGCGCATCAACAATGATAACGCCCGACTGTAACCATACGGGTAACTATATCGCGTGGTCGGGCATATATACGATGACAATAGACTACTGCAATAGACTACGAGCATTCGCTCGTATAACGTTTATGTCGTACGAGGCGACCGAGAGTAAACCCTCCAGCGGACGAGACTGGCGCATCGGGGCGCTGATTTACGATCGCGATCGTAATTGCAACCGTAGAAACGCGCGGCTGTGTCGTGGCAAGAAAAAAAAAAGGAAGAAAAAAACTCTCCACTCATTGGCGTCTCGTTGAGCCCGATTGTGTGCTTATTAATCGTCATTCGACGCTCCGATGATCAATTACAAGCGCACAGTCTCTCGCTGAGTAAGATTAACCATCGATGTAAACATAAAATAAAACAAAGAGTCGCGCGGATATCAAAGAGCAAATTCTCCGGCGTTCGAAATGAAAACTCGAAGAATTATGTAGTTTGAAAAAAATTTGTACACTTACTTGCTCATCGCAGTGCCATACGTCGAACGATTGTTGTGCAGGCAGACTATATCATAATACGTGGTGCCCACAGGGATGAATTTAAAACCTAGAAACAAAAAAAGAAGTCCATTAAAGACATTTTTTAACAAAAAGGAGGATCTAAATATATTAAGAATTTTTAATAAAAAAATCTCTCTCTCTCTCTTTCCTCTGTGACATATTTTCCGAAATAATTCATCGCTGTGAATTGGAAAGTCAACTACGCAGCGTTAAACGAATATGTATGTCAGATGTCGTGCGTACATGCGCACGCAATTCCGGACATAGTTGAAGTGCACGAACGAGAGTCGAGGCGCATGCGAACGTTAAAATAATTGCCGCAACTGCTGAACTTGGTTGATGGATTAAGCGGCAATTTGTAATGCCAGGTGATCCATCAAAACTTCGCGAAAGGTTAATCCTGGTTTAAAGACACGCAAACGATCGCGTTCTCACATGTTCGAATAATGATAATCCTTCGTACTGATAATAATTATATTAGGTTTAGAGTATTTTCATCTTTAACACACCAAAACTACAATTTAACATGTTTAGTTGTTACCGCGAGCAATATCGGGATATTATTACCGGATATAATTTCATTAAACAGCGATATGTGATTCTCGATCCATTAATGAATAATTATGCTAATTCAATAATATTCGAGCAAAACAGTTCGATTACATATGTTTGAGAAGAATCCGATCTCTCATTTGGTTTAAGCTATCGTAGCGTATTAAAACTTCAAACTATTATATAATAATACTTCGACTCGAAATATCGCGTTTCATATCGAGGCTTCGAAATTTCGTGGCTCGAACATGAACGAGTAACGGCTGTTCCGGTAAGCAACAATGGCACGGCGTCACCGTAATGAACGCCGAATATTCATGAAGTGAGGACGCGTCAGCAAACGACGCGAAAAAATTTAACGCAAAGAGTCGCAACTGCACTTCGCGAGAACGTGCGCCGAATCGAGCGACGAATGCATTTAGCGTCGACAATCCGGCGAGCTCGCATTTATTTTTTCCTATACCGCGTTTTTTCGCAACCAATATCGAAAAGTTCGTTGCGGCAGCGAATGTGGGAGAAACAAGCTTTTTAACGCGTTAAAAACATATGTATAGTATAGCAAAATAAAGCAGTTTAAGAGAAGAAAGAAAGCTTTCGCGTACAAAAAATATAAATAAATATAAAAAATATAAATATTTTGTTTGCTACTAGCTGGATTTCCAACTTGTAACGATATCAAAGAGGAAATATAAACTGACCGCGCGTTTACAAAAAAATTCCTGTATATATGTATGTATAAAGAAAAAAATAACCACACACAGGACATTTCCCAATTAATTAATCAATTAAATCTAACAACACGATAAAAATTAAGTATCCTCGTGATGTTTCTATCTCCTTTTTACAAGAGAAAGGTTTAAGAAGTGAAACGGTAATTTTCGTTCTTTCGCGGAAATGCGTAACGGTAAGTCGTGTCGTCGGGCTCGTTCCAGACATTCCGGTCTCCCTTCGGCTTCTTACTCTCGAATTCCACTCGCGCTTATGCATCGACGCCGGTCGGTACCACCACCAGCTTCGCAGCATCCGGAAAGGAACGAATCGCTCTCGCGTTCACTCGCTCTCGCTAACCCGCTCTTCGTTCCCGGCAAATTCATTATGATGAAGACAATCTCACCGCGCATACGATCCGTATATAATCGGCTCATTATCCTCAAGGCAGTCTACTTCGCAGACTATCTTCATTATAATGAATTGTAATGCGTACCCTGCAGTTCGAACAAAGGATAAACGCGCAGTTTACTAATCGTAGTCTGAGACGCTTCTTGCTGTCGCGGTGGATGTTTACATCTGTGAGACGGAAAGTAATACGTTGCCGAAAAGTAGGTTGTTTTGAACAACCTTTATTCACGCAGATTTGATTTGTTTGCTTCTCACAAATGTACCGAAATTGTAGCGGAAAGTACAATATATAAGTACAAGAGAGATTAAAAAAAAAACCGTCGGGTAAATTAAAGACTAGAAAAACCTTTGGTATTGTGCTCTTTGTTTGGATTGGAAGGCACAAAAGCCTTCTTTCTTTCGCGACAAGGTCGCTGCCTCCAAGAGTCGGAAAACTGTGTGCGCACGGCGTGGCATACCCGTGGCTCTAATCCCTCACGTGAGCATCTTCGTATCTGCGTTAGTGTGCTCATACCCCAGAGTGGAAACCGAGGTAAACGAGCCAGCAGACTCTGGAGTCGCGACTCTGCAGAGAACCGGTTTCTCCTGGTTTCAGAACAAGTAATTTCGTTACCAGCTCTATTCCTCTCCCTCTCTCTCACTCACTGACTCTTTTCGACTTTTATTCGAATATATAGAAAAAGAAATGAAAAGGAACAGCGAGAGAAGAAAACAAAAAGGAAGAAGAAGAAAAAAGAAGGAAAGAGTTCAATGACATCTCAATTTTTATATAACGTCTATTCAATCATTCGGTAAACGATCGGATCAGTATTATACTTTACCTTCGGCTAATCGCAAGATGATAACGAAATAGACTTGTTTTCAACTCAAAATCATTAGTGCTTGAAGTTAAGTTACTTTTCTCTTTGGAGTGTAAAAATCAAAGCGAGAGTGTAAAAACCTTTTCAATACAAACACCACACAAATGCGATAAATTAATAAAAATTATGAATTTGCATTTAACAGCTTGCGAGTGTCTACAATATGAACTGTAGACCGATGTGTTTTTCGACAAATACAAAACTATCGCGAGAAACAAATCGCTCTATTAGATAATGGCATATTGTCGAACATAACATATTCGTAACACACGCTATACCTAAACATTATACGAATCGATCCATCAATCGCTCGTATCCGACTCGTAATAACCATCATAGGGTGCGCAGTAATAGACTTTGGTCTATTATTAAATTACCGATACGCGTATAGGCGTGGCACCCTGATGTGGCATTGCTCTCCTATAACTCGCAGCTAGAGCTCCATCTCTTTCTCTCTCGCGAGACAGTCGCCCGTGATTGCGAGATGGTACGCGAAGGAGAAAGCGAAAGCGAAAGCGAGCGGCGAGGAGACAGAGCGCAGTAACTGTTGCACACGAGATCGCAGCAGACTGCATTCATCTCGCGAGATTCTCTCGCGAGAGTCGAGTGCAGTAACACGTGTACGCGTGCGAAACGACAATAACACACCCACATCCATTTTAGTCTCACATGTGTAAGATTGATTCAAGAATTACGTAACAATCGATTTGTGTGTGATAGTCGACCGACATGCGCCATTAAATTTATTCAATTTCAATTATATAATACTTCCTGTATGTTAAACAAAGTAAATATAGAGTGAAGAGAGAAAGAAAAAAAAAGGTTACAAAATAATACGGTAGCTATTTAAGAGAGATTTAAGCCACTATCCAGACACTATCTTTATCTCTTTCGGTGAAAATCATAGTTCTTACGCATTGATTAGTCTACAACTGAAAAGCACAGGCAATAGAGACAGATTTCAATGTATCAGAAATGGTATAATATTCTGGTACACGTTTGAATAAAAATATACGTGAAATTATCTTAATATTTTACTGAAATTATTAGATAGATATAAGACCAGTAAAATATGTTTATAAGTTATGCGAAAAGTATAAGTAAACGTTATATTCTTAATAACATTGATAGAATTTTATTGCACGCAAATCTTATTCTATCGTTTCGCAATTTGTAGAGTGAATTTAAATCAACTGTAATGTTACACGCAATTATCCTATATGTACATATCAAACTTCTCTCATAAGTTCATTTTAAAGTTCTTTACTATTAGAAATAATTAAAAAGACATTTAAAGTGAAATTTAAGGAGTTACAACAAAACACATCGTTCAAACAACTTTGCTTAATTGTAAGTAAAAATCGCGCTTCTTTTAATTCGCTGAAGAACAAATCATTCCAAGACAACCTGTTATCAAGCCCGAGAAGTAAATCGCATTTTGAATTAAAAGTACACTCACACTGACTCATTTCCACTCACCTTAACTTTCTACTGACCCTTCTAGTCGCCAGGAAGTAATTACTTTTAATCGAATAATACGCCCGATTACTTTCTCTACTACGAACGAGTTGTTAACTTCAAGTCGACTCATCTTTCGATCCTATTCAGGTGCCGTCGGTGTAATAATTTATTATCTACGAGAATAACTTGACTTTCCTGTAAATGCAACGGATCTCTTTCATTCACAGAGCTTCTTTCCTGTATAACTTGATTACGTTATCATAATGGATTTCCTGTGCAGTAATAATAACTTGACACCTCATGATAATAAAAATAACAATGTTGCGCGCAACATGTTTTACGATAAAACGACATTTCGACAACAATACGATATACGAAATTTGCATAGATAAATTACTGTTAAAATATAAATACCTGAAAAATGTGAAAGAGTAAAATTTTTTATATCAAAATATTACTGAAATGGCATAAACTGCATTCGAAAAATCAAATCAAATCGAAATGAACAGCATTTGATAAAAACATCAAATGTGAAAAGCTATAATAATTTAGAGCATTAGTTTTTGTCATTTAATAGATACTCGTGTATCGGTTACAGTGACTAACCTCGCATAATCGCCGCTAACATATGGCGGGCTCATAAATTGGGATCCACAATACTTCGCAGCATTTGCAGCAATCATCCGTTGGAAACATCGCGCGCGAACAAATAGGAGCAAAGGGGCCGCCACGATTAATTACGCTGATTAAACGGCGTAATTAAGAGCCGTGGCATTAATCGAACGAAGGGTTATATATGGGTCAAAGGAGAACGTAAACTCGCCACGTGTCAAAGGCATGTCGCGCATCTCGCTTCCGCGCAAATCCAGGTAACCGCGCGCAAATTTGTAGCCGCTATCGATTAATAATTGCCCTTTGTCGTGCGAACCCGCTTTCCGCGCCGCGTAAATTTAGCCAAAGTAAATTTACACCGAACGCGCTCGAGGATTTATTAAAGTTTCTCCCGGAGAAGCTAAGTCGCGCGATCTACATACATACGATTCTTGAATATCTACACACCCTCCCCCC